>NC_051846.1:80265806-80311611 GCF_002237135.1 Teleopsis dalmanni
AAATATTAAGCTGAAAGGCTGCTTATGAAGCATATTCAAATGAAAGGATGAATTAATATAAATGTTATTTTATATGGGTTTACAAAACAACTCTCAACCAAATGGTCTACAGAAGGATTTCAATTACGCGCTGTTTGAGCATTGTATAGGCGGGCAATTTGTTCAAAATATGTTTTGAATAGAAAATGAATAAACTGTATAATTTTATCGTACATATTATAAAAACGATTAAAAAGTAAAAAAACAAAATTGTGTAGATATCGTCAAATTTGATGATATGCCCCATCTATTATCCGTCGAGGCTGTTAGCGTTCACTAACGAAATCATAGCTAATACAGCAGCAGAAAACTAATGTTTTCCCTGTTAGGCTTGTAAAATTTTAGTAAGGAACTAAATCCAATACTTAATAGTAAAACCTTAATAAAGAAAAAGGAATATGTATTAACTACCTTTTGATGACATTAACATGGATAACTTTTCCTAATTTTGGTAACAGTCAATTTGCTACATTATAGGGACTTCGCGCGACATAGGAAAACCCTGTTAAGTTATTGTTTATAATAACATGTATATGGTACCTTGCTAGGAGAGAAGGACAGTAATGAGTAAGTATAATAATGCGTATACACTATGCAGGTAATCAGCCAGGGATATCCGCTATCCGCGATCAATTATATAGCACGATATGTTTATTGAATAGTGAAATCACTTGCAGCGACTTAAAATTATTAATGAACTTTAAGTTTTAGATTTAAGTTTTTTTTCAAATTTGTTAATTATTGCGTTTTTCCATATTATTTAAAAAAAATTTAATGATTGCATATTAATAATGTAAATAAGAAATTAGAAAGAAAAAAATTTTTTGATAATTTTTTTTTGTTAGTTACCGAGACTCACGATGCGAATACTTTCATTCCTTAAATAGAATTAAATAATATATATTTATATACTGACATATATTTATATATGTAAATATATAAGTTACATATATATTTAAAGGTTAAAAGATGTAATCAGTCATTGTTTACCATAGGAGTTTATATTTAATTACCAACACAAAGAATTCATTATATGTAGTTAGAATAAACGACCGCATATTGATCATTCTAACCAACTTCAGTGGAATTACGAAAAATACAGGGCTAATTTTATTTCTGATACAAATATAGTCGAAATGGGGATATACCCAAAAAATATAATTCCTACCAGTTTTGTACATTTAGTTCAATAAAAATGAATTTATTGAGAATAACTTTTTTTTGGTGGGTAGTACTTTGCAAGGACCTATAAGCTTCCTTTAGTGTAGAAGTTCTGTGATTGATAGCCGAAAAACTTAATTTTCAGCGTTTATTCGACTGGCCAATTTTTACCGTCAAAAAAGGTTTGCAGACATCAAAACAAACAGTAGTCAGACGGTGTAAGGTCTGTAAGGAACAAAACTCCTTTGCTGTTGGTCACTTCTGGGCGCTTTTTCTTGATTACTCCGTTACCAGGCTGAAGCAGCTTGTAATAAACAATTTCCCACCAATTCAACCAAACACTATACAAAATCTAGTTTGCCGTCAATGCAGGCTTTGAAATTGTTTGTGAAGGATCACCGGCGTTTGGCTCTGATCGGTTACGATCAATAAGTTCAATATTTTTATATTGAACAGGTTAGATACCTAACCTGTATATTGGTTGGGTGCATATGTCAAATACATATATGAAATTAATTATAACTATTAAATATATTTCAGCAAAATTGAGTTTTTTGTTATGGTAAAAATAAATATTAAGTGATCTTAATTTTATATAATTTTTTTAAAACTTAACTTGAATTGTACAATAGTTTTTAACTTAAACTTAAGTTATAAAATGTTTAAATAAAAAATTCAATGTTAATACTCTTTTCATAAAACGAATGTAATAAACTGCAATCTCTATAAAGTAAACGTCTCTTACATTTTAGAATCAAAAAAAAAAAATATGCTAAACCCTTTGTTTTTATTTAGCAGATTTTACTGTTTAAATTGAAAAATGCTACAATCGCAAAAGTTTCCAAAATCCTCTCTTTATTTTATTTTTAAAAGGAATTATTTCAGTTTCGAGTTCGTAACTTCCAAATAAATTCCTGCGAATAGTTTAATAAATTTGATCCTTTTGAAAGGACCATGGACTCACATGGAACGCAGCTAAAGCTCATTATATGTGTTAGGGCTTTGTTTTTAATTGGTTTTAATCAGTTAATTTCCCGTTATAAATCGATTTGCACCTCTGCCACTCCACCTCTCTATAGCTAATTCCGCACAAAGCTATAGAGTTTCCATGGAATACTAATCGAAATTGGAACTGAAACTTTATTGAACTATTTTTGAGTATTTTTTGTTGCAAATTTCGCGATAATAGTTTTACATTTCCTGCGACCGAAAACTACACAACAAAAGTGAAAACACTGAACTACGACGAAAATGTCAACAAAAGGTCTTTTAGGGTTCAATGTAAAATGGAGAAGTGGAAAAAAAATATAGAAAACAAAGGCTCTAAATTCCATAACAAAATAGCTTCTAGCGCGATAGTAAAAATGCTTCATACCATAAAGAAAAAGTAACGAACAAAAATATTTGCAACGGAAACGGAAACAGTGTTTTAGTGGCTTTTTTGTTGTTGTTGCCCTTTTACCACTTTACTGCTGTTATTACTTTCTTTACTTTCATCTTACTCTTATTTTCCAGAAATTTAATGGAGCGTAAATTTTGATTGTTTTACTTTTCCTCTGTACATTTTATTTTTATTTTTATTTTTATTTTAATGTTTGGTTTTGAATTGCAACAATTCATATTCTTTTTTTTCTACTTTTCTCTATTTGTAGTATAAAAATTATTTATTGTATAATTTTCATGACTACAGGTTTATAGAGTAAAGGAAAAAAGTGAAAATAATAACCAATTTAGAGGAAGCAAATATATCAGGTAAGCAAAAGAAGAAATTGTTTTCTTTTTCGCCAGGAAATTTTATTATTTTCGTACTCTAAAATATTTTTCTATACACATCCAAATCCTTTTTTCATTTTTTCTGAAGCCTTGGAAGTGATTTTCGTTCCTTCCTAATTCGATTTTTATGTTATTTTCTGACATTTTTGGGGCAAATTTAAATTTAGTATCAAAATCTTAAAAAATTTTCTTTACTTTTCCATGTATTAATCTTTTTTCCACAGATTAGAATGAAATTCTTTTAAAAATAGAATTTTGGAATTTATGTGTTTCATATTAAAATATATCGATTCTTATATATTTAAAATCAAAATAATTATGTACTTCAAAAAATATAGAGCATATCAAATTCGATAGATATATTGATATAACTTTGTGCCTTTGTAAGACTCCTTTTTAGTACACCAAAGTTGTAAGAAACATTTGGATTGATTTTTCAAAATTTAACACTAACGCTAGTTAACATAATATATCTAAAATAAATTTGCTTAATATAAAATTCGAACTATCAAAACAGCTGTTACCACTTTATACTTAATTTTTATATAGTCTTTCTATATATCTTTTTCAATTCTTTAACACTATAGGAAATTAACACGCTACATGAAAAGTTAATTTGCTAAGTGTAGAATTGAGCGCTGACTCTAAGCTTCAAATTTGGCAGGGCACAAGTTCGATTCTTAGTAAATGCAGTCTCGGTAAATGTTACGGATAATTTAATGTTTTTAAATGTTAAAATACTATATCACGATTTTATGTTAGTCGTCATGACTTATTCACCACTTTTTGATTACCTATAAATGTAGTACTATTTGCTATAAAAAAAAGTACTATTAGTTATAAATGAAGCATAAAAATATTTCAAATAAGTATTTTTATTAAATGTTATATGATTTCAAGTACCAAAAGATTATATTGATAAATAACTAAAGTGGAATCTTTTTAATTATAATAAAATTAAGATTTTTAGTTTCATTAAAACTGATTATATTTTTAAGGTTTGTAGATATAAAAATTACATTAAAAGTAAAAAATTATTGACATTATGGAATTTAAAACTTGCTTAAAAATTCTTATTATCCTTGAAAAGTAATTACTGTTGTCATCAAATGCTTTTAAGATGTTTAAAATATTTATATTTTAATGCGATTTATTACTTAGTACTTTTATATATTGTTGCAATATAAAATATACATATAAATTGATGATGCATGTCATTACATATTGGTCTAAGGCAGGTAGGTAGTTTGGAGTGGCGGCCTTTTTTCCAAAAACACCCACTTAAGCTCAAATAATAGGTAACGAAAAAAGTAACGACTTCCTCATTAAGTAAAGGAAAACTAACCTGACAATTCTATAAAAAAATACATACATATTAGTCTAAAGGTTGAATTAGTTGATGTAGAAAACCTAAATAGCAAAATACAGAAATAATAGGGATATTCACGAGTTTGAATAATGCGTTTGGTTACAGAGTAAAAGTGCAACTAGTTACGCTAACTCATGAGCACATCTGATTATGTCGATTTTAGGTATATATTTCGGGGAGATAAAAGCACCGGCATTCATCATCCTAAATCATCCAGTAGAAACTCAACGATATAAAGCCACTCAATCGGTATATTAAAGAATATAATTTAAATAATTCGGATCTACTTTATCCGGATGCTTATACAGTAACCAGAATCATGCTCACAGATCCAGGCAGTATAGCTTCTGCTGAATGAAGCTTTTCAAAATTAAAATTAATTAAGGCTTATTTGAGAACTACGATGAGCCAAGCGTGACTATCTGCATTGCTAACTTTCTCAATTGAAAGAAAATAGCAGCCTGTGAAAATTATGATATAATTGAAAAAAAAATTCAGCGAGGCTAAAGGTAGGAAAATTTATTTGATTTGTTGATATATAATATAATAGTTTTATAATATAATAGCTTTCATTAAGCTTTGAAAAATTTCACTATAGATAATGCAATTGTAGAAAAATTGTTTACATATCTCTTTTATTATTATATGTACACACACTTTTAAATTTAGAAAAAGTTAAACCTATACCATTCACTTCGTAGTGTTGTAGTTTTATCTGAATTGCTGTTTTTCCGCCCTTAAGGGACCGACAGAAGACTTCTGAAAATTTTATTTAATGAGCTTAACAATGCATTCTCAAAAGCCACATTTAAATAGATCGACATAAGGCTTTTTTTTTGGTGACAATTTTCTATCGAAGGGTGTGAGTTAAGGTCAATTAGTTACTTCAATATTATTAAATCCTTCGGATATTACATTCGGCAAATAAATAAAATAAACTAAATAAAATAAAAAAATCTATCAATCAAAATTATTGCAACAGTGCCAGCTTTGAAACAAATCATGGAAAGATTTGTCTTTATGTGACTACAGAATTTGAATAATCAGTGATCAATAACCCTTCATCAATATTTGTTTTGTTAAAAACGACTTTGACCTGAAGGTAGGAAGACTAATTGCGAAAATAATTAATATAAGTCGTAATTTAACGTCAGTTATGATGAAAGTGACTATTTAACATAATTAAATAATATTTAATATTATAGAGAGGTTTTGAAAATTAGTGAACTACAAGATTAAGAGTCTGCACAGACGTCTGTTCATAAAAAATAATTAAAGTCATGAAATAAAGTAATATATGTAATATTTCTTGTGATGTTTTAATAAAATACTAATAAACTTAAAAAGTTACATTTTTATTTGCGTATTATTTTTAAGGTATAATAAAATATGTATACATACATATGTTCATTAATTAGCAAATTATTATACCATTTTCATTTTAGGTCTTGACAATTTGCATCTTCACTCAGCGAATTTTTGTTGGTAATTACCCTAAGATTCTTTTAATATGTAGTAACTTTGTGTTAAATAAATCGACGAATGGTAAGAAAACAAAAGGAAGGTTCAAAGTTTTGTACATATATCACACCAATAAACCGTGCGGAATAATTAGAATTATTGCTCCCCTGTTGCTGACCTATACCTTGCCCATGGACATGAGTAGAACCAGAACCACCGACTTGTGCACGTGCTACAATGAATGGATCCTCCAAAACTGTGGCTATGTAATCCACGTGTATTAATACACCAGTCAAGTCCATTGCTGTTTAAATTAATTTATAGTGAACTCAATAAAAATCAAATCTGTTTAAATAAAAAATTTCAATTGAATAAAATTTATTCGTCAAGTTAGAAAGTTGGAAAAATTCAGTATTGCCAGAAACAAATAAATCATTTAGACGTCAAATTCAACACAAAAGTGAGAGAAAGCTTGCTAGGGTTATTATTAGTGAAAAATAACAACTATTATCATAAATGAAAGTATTATAGTATTGACAGATGAGATAATTGATTATTCCTTAATAATCATTTATTTGCTTCTTTAAGAGCTTTAAATAATTATCTGCAGTTTCTAAATTTACTATTTCAACCACTGAACCATATTTTTTTGCTCCTTTAAGTTATGCTATTAATGTTGCCTCGTTATATTCTTCTATTTCCGTTGAATGCTTATTTTGCATACATCAGTGTCGTAAATAAGAGGGAGCAAAGTATTGCTGTTCGGTCCCTATTCCAGACTAACTTATAGTAAATATAGATATATATTTTTTTCAATTAATGTCATATGAACTTTGATTAGTTTTCAAAGCTCCCTCTAGAATGAGTCCCTGTATACAATCTTGGTAGAAATATAGTTTGCTATATAAGTACTTTTTATTCATTATTAGCAGTTCGAATGAGATTATTTGAAGTAAAATTATTTCAAAAACTTACAAATAATTACTACAGATAAATCATTAGTGAAATTCAAGCATGCTCGACAACTCGATAAAGTTAAAAAGTTGTATGTGCATTTCTTTTTGTGAAATATAATATTACGAAATGCCTACGCATCAAGTCCAACAATTATTTCAATTTTCGATAAAATATTGACTTTAATTTTTGTGAAGTGCTGTTAATAGAAATAAAAAAAATTAAATAATATAACAAGTAAATTTTATTATGACTCTTTCCAAATTTTCTTCCATTATTATGTTGAGACTAGTTGAGTCAGTGCACTTGAGCACTTTTACTCTCTGTTAACTGCGAGGTTTCTTCATAGCCTTTCTCTACGCCCTGACTGGATTATTGTTTATCACTTCATTAGACTAAGCAATAATTGACCTCAGATCTGCATACCTCCCCGAGGAGCATGTAAGCATACTGAGATTTGATAACGCGGTGTTGGTAAGCCTGTCAGTTTTCGTAAATAAGTTCAGGGCTCTATGCTTTATATATTTTTTTGATCGAATCAATCTTGAGGTCGCTGAGGATGTCATTTGTCCTAATTCACCATGCCACCTTGAAAAGTCTTTTCAGAGCCTGGCTTTGTGCAATTTCTAATTGGCAAATAGTAGTGTTTGAGGCCTTTTGAACGCCTCCATATAAAAGTGAAGGTTAAATTATTTGGTTATACATTAGTTTCCTGTTCTTAGCGTTTACACGTTTGTTATTTTATCATCTCACAGATTAAGAAGTTACCAAATTACATCTGAATACCTCTATATTTGTATTATTTGAGCTAAATATCTTAGCTCAAATCAAATAATTAATTGGATCTACATGTATCTAAAATCATATCATACATTTTATAGTATCATTAAAATTTCTTCCAGCATTTATTTTTATTTGTCTTTGCATTGTAATTAATTTATTAAAAATAAAATATTTTAATAAATTAAAATATTTTTTCGTTTTATACAAAAATTATTAAGTGCAATTAATTATTTTCTGCTTTGACAAGAAGAGTTTCAGAACATGTGTTTGGATAATACCGTAATGTTGTAATTCTCTGAAGTTGTTGTCGTTCAGTGATATTTAACACTAGATATGCATTAACGTTTTTTAAGAAATTTTTTTAACATATTAAATGTGTTAAAATTTTGGCACAAACGTGAAGTTTTAAGATATTACAACTTTAAGATGATGAAGACATTTATATAGAAGAATTTTTAAACATGAATAAACTTTGGTTTAATTTTTGAAATTAAACATATGATGTTTAATAAAGGTTTTATATTCATATATCAATTTACATAAGTACTTTAAATAGATTTTTAATAAATAAAGAAAAAAATTTAAAATAATAGTTCTGTTTCCATAAGTAAACAGTATTAAGTAACTAGAATTTACTAATTGTTGTTCCTGTGAAAGCGAGTTACCACTGTATAAAATAGTAGTAAAGAATATTTTCAAATAAATAAGTAATGTAGAAGAACTGATTACTGTTATAAATATGCCGTGAAATTTGTGTAATGATATAATTTCTAATTAAATTGAGTTTTTAACTAAAGTCCTTTTCTTTTGGAAGCATATCACAAAAGAAAAAGTGCTTATTTTAAAAATAACATGTAAAACAACAACACTGCTGACTTATACAGTCCAACCTTTTTGAAATCGCTTAGATAAAGCAGTTCAAATCGCATGGTTGCCAACACATAAAATTTGTCTACTGTGAATGATTTTGAAAGTATATACGAAATTTCCAGTTAACTGTCAACGAATGATTTCGTTAATTATTTGTACTTCGTGTCGTCATTGTTCGTAACAATATATGTTATTTGTTCCATGTATTATTTTACTGTTAAAAGGCACGAAAAATTATATTTTATTCAGATTCATGTAAAAAAAATATTCTCATCAATAATTGCAAACAATTATTATTCATTATCGAAATTTCAACATTATATTTTATTACGTGTTTTGCGTATATAAGCCGAACAAAATCTCCATTTTGTCCAGAGTTGCCATTATTTGTTCTTACAAAAGAAAAAGCCTTAAATAGAAAATTGGAAATTGTTTAAATTTAAGAAGAAAAGGCCAACACAATAAATGGAGTGTTAATTTGTTTATATGATAATCAATCAATCAATCCAGTACGTTCCCATGGGAACATTGGGCCATAACGAACTTTTTCCAACTGTCACAATTTTTTGCCAGGGTTTTGATTTCTCTAAAGGTTTTCCTGCTTGCTTGGATTTCTTTCTCCAGTGTTCGCTTCCACGTTTACTTGGGCCTACCAGGTCTTCTGCTTCCTTGAGGATTCCATGTTAGTGCTTGTTTGCAGATTTCATTTGGTGCCTTCCTCAAAGTGTGCCCGATCCATTGCCATTTACGCTTTTTGATTTCGTTTATGAGAAGTTGGCGGCATCTTGACCATAGTTCGGAATTTCTAATAGTGCGGGGCCACCAAATTTTCAGAATTCTCCTAAGGCATTTGTTTATAAAAGTTTGCAGTTTATGAATCAGGTTGTTGGTGGCAAGCCAGGTTTCGCAGCCGTAGAGCAGAACGCTCTTAACATTACTGTTAAATAACTGCAGCTTGATGTGCTGGGAGAGTATTGAAGAGCTCCAAACTTTATTCAATAACGAAAAGGCGGAGCATGCCTTATTGATTCGGCTTTGGTTGTCGATATTATACTGCCTAAGTATGTGAAGCTGTTGACGTTATCGATTTCTGTATTGTCCAGACTAAATTTACTGGTAGGGTCTGAATTATTTATCTTCATTGCCTTTGTCTTTGCCGTGTTCACTATAAGACCAACTTTACGTCATTCGTGAACTAAGTCGTTGATTTTATCTTGCATATCGTTCTGTCGAGTTGAGAGAAGGCAAATGTCGATAAATAATATGTTTATGGCTGTCCGCCATTCAGCACATTTTAGCGGTTGTCAAAGGACAAGCTTTTAACAGTTCCGCTATGATATTATCTGGTAATATGGTATGGTATGATAATAGCCCACCATAAAAAAGACTTTGTGAATGATATTCCGAAATATAATAGAAAAGTTGGTAAATGTATATGGATGTATAGCAAAAATCTTTGTCATAATATAATTACTTTGTCAAATATACAAATTTCACTGCTAACCAAATGATTCTCTTATCCTCCACATCACTACAAGATTTTTAAGTAGTAAGTGAATGCTCTAATTTTCTAATACATAATATATGGAAAATTCTACATATGCAATATATCAGTTTATAAAAGATTTCTTCTTTATATATTCATACATCAAGAAACCAATATTGAATTTGAGCGCAATTTTTTCCATAAGGTACAACAGGTCAGCTTATTTCTTACAACTAATTCTCCTTTTAGTTATGGTTAATAAAAAATAATGTAAAATTGCTATGACCATAACATAGTTCTTAACATATTCCTCAGTATCGTTATAAGGCACTTATAATATTTAAAATCCAATGTTTGAACTACGAATGTAAACTAAGAATCATATCGGCAATTAAGTGTACATTTTTAGATCAATAAGAACATGATCCGGATTAAAACCCTTCTTAGGATTAAAACCCTCAAAAGGTTCCTCATATCAGAAATACCTCAAATCTATTTCTTTAGGAGTGTTGAACATGAACTTCAGGGATGTTTTATGAATTAATTGGGATTGTAAAGAAAACAAAATAATATCTTTAATTTTTGAATTTGTTTCATTTAATAATCTGAAATTGGTTTTATATTTTGTGTAAAAATAAAAGTTACATGTTGTTAAAAGGAGGCTTTAGAAAATTCAATCCACGGAATTTAATTTTAAAATAAATTATAAATATAATTTCATATTTTCTTCTAATGACAACTGATATGAAAATGAGCATATTGTTCGTATTTTTTACTGTAATTTCGAATTATTCTTGATTTCGACGGTAAATCAAGTACAAATCAGGTAGATTTGTATGGGAATTTTGACAGTTGAAAACAGAAATGATTCATAATTTATCCAAAATCAAGTCGACAGTTCACCGTAGCATAGTAATATTCAGTATAAACTTGTGCTATTGTGAATAATTGTGAGATAAAAATGGATATACAAAATGGATACAAAATGCAACAAAATTGTTATTTACCATATAAGCAGAGTAAATATTTTTTAAAAATAGTTTAAAAGTACAAAAATGTATGTTTTGTGAAAATACCTAAAAAGCGTGGACGTATAATAAAATGATGAGTGCACTGTAGGTAAAAACTTTCAATTAAGTTAATTTAATGTAATCTAAATATTTATATATCTGCAATAGAAAAAAATAAAATACAAAAATAAGTTTACATGGACAAGGGCTAGCATGTAGATTATTATTGAAGTTTTGAACTTGTACAAAGAGAAATAAATAAATATTAATATGTATATAGAAATATATAATATAAATAATAAAATCATTATTTTTATTTAAAAAATTGTGAAAAACTCATGTACCTTTGATAAGCTTTGGCGAATTTGAATTATTATTCTAAATATATTTAGCATAATTCTTCTAGTTTTAGCTAGATTATAATTGAAAGTATGACTAAGGCTTTATAAGATTTCGAGAACCTAAATACTGTATCTCCTATGATGATTAGGACTACTGAAGTATTACAAAAGTCTTTGCTCATATTTTTCAGAAGAGGACATGATATTATATGTGTTTTAACTAAAAATTCCTTATACATTTTGAATCATTCCATCGATCAGGGCTGCCTACATTTATATACTCAAACAATGTCTGCATATTTATTCAACAATTGTAGGAAAGTAAAACTACTTTTTTTTGTGTAGTCCACAAGTGCCAATAAGACGATAGACTACTATCCTTTATAATTAAGAAAATTTACAGTATCCTTACGTAGTGAATGATTTTTATTGACAGTCATCTTAAGAATTTAAATGTAAAATTGTTTAAAAAGTCACTATCTATTTAGGAAAATATTTCTTTTCACATATGATAAATACTTTGCACATATGAAATTATATGAACATATGATAAATAACAGTTTTGTTTCATTATCTATGAGCATTTCATTCGTTTTTCAAAACAATTCACAATAGTACAGGTTTGTACTGCATAATGCTGGACTACGGTAACTGTCCAAATTAAAATCCGCTAGATTTTGTATAAATTACGATTCAATTCTTTTTTTAGCCGTTTTTATTTTTATATTCTTATTTATTATTTTATTCTTATTTTTATTCTTATATAAATCTTTTTGACTTGAACTTGTTTTGCTATCGAAATCAAGGATAATTGGAAATGACAACTAAAATTACAATTAAAACTCTGGTGGAATTCAGTTCAAACCTTGTGGCTGATATCCTCAGTGCTTGGATTTTATTAAGCAACAATCATTACATGTTTTCGTGCCGTGCTTCTTTTTAATTTAGTTATATAACCAAGCACGAAAATGGCAGTTTTGCAACATTTTGCGATCTAATTTGGAAGTGGCAATCGTTAATAGAGCTGATGCAGGCTACCGGAAGTGGTTGCAGCGAGAGATTCACCCAACTAGACATCAAATTTGTAAAAAAGCTTCGAAACGTTGACATGAAGAGAAATGATAGAAAATCGCGCTTCGATACGCGTTAAAGTGTGAAATTTCATATTACTGAGCAGTGAAGTGCTCTAGTTTTCTTATTTTTCCGCTGCTCGAGTTTGCATTATTTCGGTTTTATTTTCTTTATTTTTTATGTTTTCAGTACAATTTTATTTTATCATTTGCGGCAGCGAGTGTATTTGCCGCTCCGTTGGAACGAACATGACTTCTAATTAAAGTGCTTGTGTTGTTCATTTGTTGGCATTGCAGTTGCTACAACGGAACATCATGTCGTGTTGCTTCCTAAAAAGCCCGAGGTGCTTCATCAGTACGTGTGCCAACCGGAAGTTGCCGTACACGAGCATGCGGCGACGTGTGCTGGGAAAAAAGGTCAGCGAACTGATTGCAGAGATAATTACGCCTCCTAGTGTAATTTTCCAGCATTGATGGTAGTGCTGAATACCACTAACAAACGTTAAAATAGCGCGAACCAAACGCTTCATAGCGACAAGTGCAGGACTTCAGCCTCTAAATGAGCGCATGATGCATTTTCTTGTAATTAAAATTGCAGGTAATGGTGCAGACTCACATACTGCTGGTATCTCTGTATACCACCAAGTACATGTACAAGTTTTTAATGCATTTTCCTTTCACTGGAAAGCTTTGACTTTTATGGCGCATTTAATTTATTTGAGTGTTCTACAAAAATGGTTTCAAGTGCTAATAAATTTCACATAAGTGGCTCGAATACTTCAACGCCAAGAAACTGTAAGAATGATGAAGTCTTTCCCCATACAAATGCATTTCCTTTCGTAATCATATAAATCGTCTAAAGGAAGTGTTGCCGCAAATGAGAAATAAAGCCAAAGACTTTTTAAGTAAAATATAAAGGATTTAATACGTAACGTAATTAAAATTAATGATTTCTTACATAGTTTTTGGTGCAGTTATCTGGCTTCAATCTGTTTGAACTGTTAGAGAAGATGCCACATCAAATAAATTCTGGTGCAAAATTACTTTGTGATAAATGCTTTTCATTGCATGAAGTATTTAAAGAGGAAGAATAGTTAGGAAGTGTATATATAGTGATGAACATAGTTTATGGTATACTATAATTCAACTCAAACATGGTGTTAAATTTTTACAAGTCAGTAAAATACCGAAAATCTACACAGGTAGATGAGCTTGTTTTTAAATAAGTTTTTACCAATGTTAGAAAGAATCAAGGCTCTATGCTCCACTTAGGAGAGAAGGACAGAAGTAAGTAAGTAAGTAAGATAAAAAAAACATATTTATATATATAATATAAATACATATTAAATGGAATCGTTAATTATATTTCTGAATTAAATATTGCAAAAGAAGAGCATAATATAAGCACTACTTAAGATGGAAACTCTGGAAGAACTGGAAATTTTATTAGGCTTATAAATTTTAAACAAGAAATAAAATTTAAAGTTAAAGTTTCAAAAATGAGTATTAATTCTCTGCAATTATATGTAAGAATACTTTATTTTTTACATGGTTGTGAATAAAATTTGTATTTTCAGGCCTTTTCAATGTTAACAGAAAAAAGTAGTAAATTAAAAAGAATAGAGTATTATTTATGAAATAATTGTTGACAATTAACTGAAAATTTTATACGTTCTTTTAAAAATCGTTCACAATAGACGAATTTTATGTGTTGGCAACCATGCGATTTGAACTGCTTTATTTAAGCGATTTCAAAAAGGTTGGGCTGTATAAGCCAGCAGTGTTGTTGTTTCATATATTATTTTTAAAATAAGCGTTGTTCTTTTGTGATATGCTTACAAAAGAAAACGCCTAATATAAGTTTGGTATTTGAATCCTTAAAATTACTGTTATGGATTAATATCAACTTTTTTTGGGAACTCTTGTAGACTGCAGTAATAATAAGAATCGTAAGAGTCAAATATTAATGTAGAGAATGTGACTGGCAGTCTTCAGATTTAGAGTTACATTAAAAACACAACTAAAACATGATTGAAAGTGAAAGTATCTAAAAATTTTTTTATTTCGTGTAGAAAATGATGAATATTAAATGAAAATCGAACACAAAACCTTAATAAATTAATATTTATTTTGCTGAAATAAGCCGCATTGAGTGCAATATATAGCTAGAGTCAATTCTAATCCTTTCAACACATTTTCATTTTTGGGTGTAATTAACTTGGAAAGGCCTTGGGGTGGTCATTTTAACATTAAGAATAGAAAAATCACAAAAAGCCATATCACTTAATCACATTTGTTTAATTTTGTGCAAAAAATTGTAAGGATCGTGTAGTTTACAATGATCGTTTCGTACTATCGCCGAACACTCAAAAGTATAATTACCAGAACAGCTTACAGATCAAGCATAAATCTCGTATAGTAACATTATTCAGGGTCGTTAACTTTTTTTTTTATTTTTTTTATTCAAAAGAAGGGTTGGGAAGTAGTCTCCGCGTCACTGCATCCTCGAGGATTATTGTGACATACCCACTTCAGTTCCATAGACGAGTAGCAGTTAAGAATGCCAGTATGTCCTTTGGAGAGATGTTGCCTACTTCCGTTATAAGCGGATAGGCAATGGATAAGTAGCGAAGTCTGAGTCTTGCAAGACTATCACAGTGACACAATATGTGTTCTGCTGTTTCCTCTTCTTCGTAACAAAGTCTACAGCTATCGTCTCCAGTAATACCTAGATTCAATAAATGTTTTTTAACTCCGCAGTGTCCAGTTAGAAAACCTGTGACAAGTCGGATGCCACTTCTGTTCAGCATAAGTAGCTCCCTAGTTCGGGCTTTTGATCGAAACGGCATGGATTCTTTTGCTTGTCTGCAGGTAATTGTATTATCCCAATCATTCTGATCTGCTCTTTCCAGCCATTCATTAGTTTTAAGTTTGAAAAAGCTCCACGAAGGACCGCAGAATGGTTGTGGCCCAATATAGTATGAGGCCGCCCCTTTTCTCGCTAGTTCATCTGCTTTTTCGTTTCCCTCAAAACCGCTGTGCCGTGGAATCCATATTAAGTGGACTCTGTTCTTTTCAGCAAGGTCTTTGAGAAGTAGAAGGCATTCCCACACTACTTTTGAGGTTACTCGAGGTGAGCGTAGTGCCAGGAGTGCCGATTTACTGTCAGAAAAGATATATATGTTTTTTCCTGTGACGGGTTTACCTTTATATACCCTGAGACATAATTTAATTGCGTGTACTTCAGCCTGAAAAACTGAGTTTTCTTTACTCATACTCGCAAATATTTCCTCTTTAGGTCTTACTCCATATACTCCCGCCCCCACTCCTTCCATCGTTTTGGAGCCATCCGTGTACCACAGATGGTAGTCTCCAGCGAATGGGGGTATGTTCCGTTCCCATTCATCGTTAACTTACAGAATAAGAAATTGTAGACGTATCTTTTAAACACTTATAAAATGTCTTTGGCAGAAAAAGTATAAATCATTATACATATCAGTCGTAATTGAGTGCTTTTAGTTTAAGTAATTACGCTATTTTTGTAAGGAATATATTATCATTTTTTAGAATAATTCGACTGTTTCATTAAAGGAATAAAATGCATTATTTGTTTTCGGATAAATGTAAAAAGTTAATAATAGTTAATTTTCTTCTGTACCTTACTTCGCATTCATAATACTGATAAAATGCTGAGTATTATATATACAGCTAAGTATAAAATACCAATAAGATTTCTGCTTATATAGAATGAATTAAGTTTATATTGAGAAATCATATTTTTCTATTCATTAGTAATTAAATAACATTTCCCTATTAGTGCATACTAAATGAAAGTATATGAAAAATAATATTAATTATACTTATATAAGTTATAACAACCAATACCCTATTTAGTCGATATAACGATTCTTTATAACAAAAAATCTCAAATTTCCAATTAGCCTTACAACTACTATAACAAAAAATACTGTCTTGAATTTTTATACTAAAAGAGCAAACATCGTTCTTAACCTAAAAAAGAAGGGTCTGAAGTCACTCTTTGGTGCACTAACAGGCCACGCTGCTTGTAATAAACACCCACACAAAATAGGTATATCCGACACATATATTTGCAGATTATGCTGTGAGTCTATGGAGCATTTGAACACTAACTGTGATGCACTAGGCCACCGAAAACACAAAACTTAAAGCAAATACCAACTAGAAGATGAAGACTTTCAAAAATTTCTTCCAAAGGAGGTGTTGTGAGTCCTCGAGATTCCAAATGTGTAAATATAAAGGTGTGTACAATAGATCAAGCAGTGCTTAAAGGTATTAAACCATAAACCATTATCTCAACTAAAACTATTATAAAGTTTCTTCACATCCTTCAAATATAGTAATTTCAATAAATTTACTTAAATTTATTGTTTAATTTTGTTTCTCATTATCATATCTGAATATTTCAATTACTTTTCTAAGACTTTTACTACAAAATAAAAGAATTTGAAATTTTAGGTATTTTAATTATTTTCTTTTCTTTTTATCGATAAGGCATTCGGAGTACTCATTATAAATTGTTTTAACTAGCAAAAATTTCACATCTTCGAAGGATGGCGGCTCAATTATTTTTATAGTTCGCAGTTCATAGGCGATATCTTGCGCACGGATTGGTGTCAATAACGAATTTTTTTATTAAATTAAGCGGAGCGCAGCGATTACGGATGCCTCGACGATAAGAAAATCCGAAGAGCAGAGAACTTATTTGGGAAGGAATATGCAGTGGGCGTCTTTCGAAACGAAAAAATTTATGCAAATTATGCTTTAGCATTTCTTTTATTGATTAAAGTAAGTACAAGTAGAAGCAGAACATTGCTGAAATTGCATTTTATTCGTTCATGGCTGTTTCCGGACCTTTATTAAACGAAAGATAGAAAATGTCGGATTATGTTCACGGTAAATTGCAAACATTTAACTTTTTTCCATTTCTCTTGCATTCTCATTTAAAAACTGAAAGGACAACTGCAACTGCATATCAAGAGTGGCTATTCTGGCGGAATGTATTTTAAATTGACTCCTGTTCTAAGGTAAATAATACTTAAATTTATCTTCGAATATATTTAACAGCTATTCAAATGGAGCATTTTACCTAGTTTAATATGCTTGAATTTCCTTAAATATTCCATATTCCATACAATTTTTTCAGCTCTTCAATGTAATCTTATACGTTCATAAAAATTTTAATTTACGTGTGACACTTAAGTCAAAGCAAGACATTGAAGAGAATGGTAAGCGCATTGAAGTTTTCATTTTTTGCACAGCTTCCTCTGCACCACACAAATATCCTTTTTTCAGATTTTATTTGTCTCTGCATTTTTATTTTTTCATGTCACTGCCATTTGTTTAACTTTGACAAGCCAAACACTTGTCAATGAAAATTCATTTTCTGTCATTGTTGCTACTTTCCCCGTTTGTGTTGACTTGAAGCTCATATCGTCATAACATTTCACTCCTCCGCCATTTTATTTCTGTGTGCATATTCCTTGCTACTTTTAGGTTATTGTGGAAGAAAACACTGTGCGACCAGCAGGACACTGCGGTGAACTGCTACTTTCCCGCTATACACAAGTTTTCTTTGTGTTTTCTTTTCAACCGAAGGGATTTCACATTTCTATGGCCGATGTTTTGAATTAGCGTCGAAGTTTGGTTTGTCAGAATAATCGTGATTGCTTACTTTGTTACTTAATATGCGCAACGTTGAGAAGGATGACTATTCTCCCTCCTGCTTTTTGCAAGGTTTTTCAACCTAAAAGTGAACAATAAATTTGTAATTTTTTTTTCATTTTTTTTCTTACAAGTGAGAAATAAATTCAAAGGTAGGAGGCAAAAAAGATTTTTAATTAATACCTAACACAACTGTAAAAACAAAAGTATGGATAAGTTTCAGACTAATAAATACTCGAAACAACATTTAATGACAATATTTATTAAGTGTAGTGAAGTGTAGTGTAGTGTACTGTAGTGTAGTGTAGTGTAGTGTAGTGTAGTGTAGTGTACTGTAGTGTAGTGTAGTGTAGAGTAGTGTAGTGTAAAGAATTTTAAATAATTGTAGAACATATTCTATGGAATTGCAACTTGCAGCCATGTAATTCTTTTATTTACTTTTGTGAAACACATACTAAAATTCAATTTAGTCCAAATTTGTAGAAGTAATGGATTGTGCTTCTTACTTTATGAGCTATATGAATATATCATATTTAATTTATTGCATATATATAAGTTTTCCAATTTGAAAAGTTAAAATTCTGTGTAATGGATTATAGTGGATTCTAAACATATCAATGTTTTCCAGAGAGAACATCAATTTTATTGCGATTTCAGTGTTCCTAAAAAATATCATTGGGGAATGATATTAGGGAATCAATTATCTAATAGCTTTTTCGATTGATAAATTTAGAGCAATGTTTTTACTTAACATTCGGTTTAAGTGAAGATTTCATTTTCAATTGGTAAATCTAGAGCGAAATTTATAAATAACACTTGAAATTGATTAGGACAGTTTAGATATTTTAGTAGAGTAACAAATTACTCAAAAATAACCAACTGGTTTATGGTTTTTAAGACTTGAAATTCATTAGTTATTAATTATTAATCATAAATATTTTTTTTTTGGTATCACCATACATTATAAAAATAATTAACAGCATTCCACAATTTTAAATGTGTGTAATCTTTGTATTTAAATTCATTTTATTTTCAGCGGTACTGACTTGTAAATTTGTCAAATATTAAGATTATCGTAAAAACGTCGATAGCAAATCTAGATTTTCGTTTTGAAAACATCATTAGAGAGATGGAGATATATAGTGAAAATGAGAGAGAGATAAAGAGAGTAAAAGGGAGAGAGAGAGTGAGAAAAAGAGAGAAAAAGTGAAAAAGGGAGAAAGAGAAGAAGGGAGAAACAAAAGAAGGGATAAACAGAAGTAGGGAGAATGAAAGAAGATAGTGCATAGTTGCATTTATAAAAAAAATTAATTGGAAATATCCACAATAAAGTTGGGTCGTCAAAAATTTACCATTTTTTGAACATGAGTACCAAACGAAAAAAAAGTACCAATTTTGGTACAAAAGTACCATAAGTGGTCACCGTGGATACGAACAGAATAACGATAACGATTTATTTTACTTTGGATCATTGCATTAAACGAAATCTTAGTGTTATATTCAAAACCTTCAATTTTTTGCAAATCAAGTCTGCGCAATTTTAGGGCGTTTAGAGCGTATACAGACTTCTTTAAAAGTCTTTAATAATCCATCTTACAGTATTCGAACATTTTGAGATATAGCATATATTGAGCTATTATTATTATTGAGTAAGGGATCGTGCACTGCGACCTAAAAGATCTATTGTGCCCCTTTGTCGGGTTAGAGTATTTCTCTAAGTCCGATTTCTTTAATGAAAGACAGTATGGATCCTATCTTCCCCAGTCTTGAATCCTTATGATCCATGAAATACCCTCCAAGGTGTTTCTTTCGCTTATGCATCAGTGCCGGGCACTCCCCAAGCACATGGTATGCCGTTTCTCTCTCTTCCCTGCAGTATCTACAGTCTGAGTTGGATTGAATTCCTAACTTCGATAGGTGATTATTCAACCTGCAGTGACCGGTCAGTAATCTCGTAATAATTCTTATGTTAGTTTTTGATTGTACTATACAATCTTTAAAGCGTTTAAGGTTGTAAGTCCCTAAGAGCATTTTAGATTGTGAGAGTCTTGGTAGCATTACCCAATAGAGTTCTCTCTCTTTTTTCTCTGCGTCATTCATAATAATGGATAGAGCTCCTTTGCCTAGACCACAGAATGGTTCTGGCCCTATCATTCTTGATGCCGCGCCTCTTCTCGCAAGTTTGTCTGCCATTTCATTACCTTGGATACCAGTATGTCCCGGAATCCATAAAAGGTGCACCTGATTGATCCCACCGAGTGTGTTCAGCTTGTCAATGCATTCCCATACCATTTTGGATGTTACTTGGTAAGATATGAGTGCCATTATAGCTGCCGGGCTGTCAGTCAGTATTGCAATTTTACGGTTCCGGTAGTTACGTTCAAGATTGAAACTGTCGCATCTATCTATCGCGTATATTTCCGCTTGAAAGATGGTTGTATTGTTTCCTAATGCTTCCCAGTATTTATATTGAGCTATAGCTTGGCCATGATCTGATAGATCTTCAAGATATTTAAGAATTGTATGCATAAAAACGATTATTTAGATAATCTCACAAAAATAAAAATTTAGAGACATCAAAACATATGATCTTGATGACCAATTCACACTATCATATCATGAAATTACACATCAGAGATATTTTTTGAGCAGCAAATACAAGACATATTGTGCGACCAATGACACCGTCAGGTTGAGACGAGATATTTATGATTTAATTTCAGTACACTAAAATATTGATTATAATGTGACCGTGTTCAAAATGAACGGTATATTACACATTCATTAATTTAAATTATTTACTGTCCTATTAGTACTCCAGACAAAGTACCACTCCACGAAATGACCTTTTGTGCATACAGCAACTTGTAAGAGATAAATTGAATTCTTCGATGATGTCTAGTCTTTTCTCATTTGCTTCACACCAAGTCCGTGATATTTCTTAACAATTTTATCTATAGTACGTCCAGATAATTGATTATTTCGATCATAATATCGACTATATCGCAGTGCACAAAATGTACCTTGAATAATAATTATTGTTCATGTAAATATTCACAATTTTTACACGGTGAATAATAAAGTGTCTGAAAACTTATAAATGTAAGGCTTATCAAAATCAATAGCTTAAATCCGTATTAACATAGCAAATCTTAAATTCAGTACAATAGATTTTATAGCTGGGAATGCACCAGCTATTGTTCTTTGTAATGGAAAGAGTAAGGAATTAGAATAATTTCGAAGAAAGGCATACCTGTCGCTAAAGGCGACTAAAATCCAATACTTACGACTTGATAAAACTTGAAAAATAAATGAGTGAATTTGACTTTCGGCACCCGAACGGAAGTATGGATCTGATACCATTGGGGTCAGGCTTTAACCGAATTTGTCTTGCGGCACCCGAACGGAGGTATGAATCTGATACCATTGGGGTCAGGATCCATAACTTTAACCGTCCTGAACAATTTAAGTTGACACCTTAATAGGAGCATTGCGGTTTCTGTGGTTAAAATTTAAAGTTACGCGGTAGAATGACTGTATTTATTACTTTCGTTCGATGTGGAGTTGCATTTTCCAACCGTCTGGTGTGCATCAAAAAACAGCAGAAATGTTAAATACGGTTCACTCTCTCCTAATTAGGAAACTAATTGAAGCCATAATTGAAGCCATAGCTATCAAAAAGTAAAAGTGCTTAGATGCACTAACTCGGAAAAGGCTCAACATTAAATGTATAGCTTAAATTGGTATCGGCGCAATTCCTTGCACTTTCAATGGGGAAGTTTAACGGCATATTGTACCATAACTAGATCGTGTGTTAAGAGCACCGTGATGTTAAGCCTTAATGGCAGGTAATCACATTAAAGAATTATGAACTCTATTCTCTCTAATAATAAAACACTGAATTTGATGAAACCAAGGAAATAACACAAGTATTCTAACTTTAAAATATTTTTTACAATTCGTATAATAAATGAGTAAAATAATTAATAAATCTTTCGTACTTGATTCTTTAGAGTTAGTTAAATTTAAAGCACAATCAAACGAAAATAATTGAAAATTGTGAAAAATATTAAAATATAAAATAAATTTTAATTAAAAAACAGTAAACATGATTACTCCAAGTTTTTATAGAAAACGCCACTATCACTATTTAAAATGAATTGTTTGTCTTAAGGATTTATACATTAATGTCAATATCTTATTTTCGAATAAAATTAAGTTTTTTTACAACGTTGAAGCCAAATTTCCTTTTAAATTTCTTACATTATAAAAACATATTTTTCCAATAAAGAAATTTGTTGAAAATGTTACTGCTCAAGTAGTTAACTAAAATTGTTCCCTTCTAACACAAACTGCAGGGAATGAAAAAATTTGACATGACTTCAAGAGTAAAATTTTTTCTTGTGCTCTGCAAGTGGAATATTTAAAATTCATTTTTGTACTAGTAACATTGTCAGAATGTAATTTTAAAGGAGATGTTAAAGAACGAAAAATCACTCTAAGCCCTGCTCTTGCCATGTGCAACTGCCTCACGTTGTTTCACTTCGTTTCAGTTCACTTAACATCCTTTCACCTCATACTTGCACACTCATTGACATCTTTTGCTCCAGGACATTTTCAATAACAAGTATCAATATAATAAGAAAGAATTCTATTTAAACGAAGAAAGCAAGTTACAAGTGAGTCCTTTTGGAAAACGTCGAACCTGATACCCGTGCTGCAAACTAAAAATGCTTACTTAAAGATATAATGTGCAAAGAGCAAAAAAACTACATGCATAAATACAGGATAAAATGGTAAAAATGCTAAATGAAGCAGAAAACTGAAAGTGAAATTTGTTAATTATTCCAAAAGTGATTATGTGCAGAAAATTTCGATCAATGTGTACACATATTAATTAAATATGTCGTTACTGGAATGTAATTAATTATAAATGTTGCTTAAAATGAGTGTATTTATTACTTAATTTTCGAAAGAGCTTTCTATATATTATTATATTTTCCAGCATATACACATAAATGAAATTAATTGGATGCGTTTTTGTACTTAATTAAATTTCTGATTTAATAATCATTTCAGTTTTATATAAAGAACTTTAAGTGAACAGTTATAATTATATACTTTTAATCTTAAATTATGTTTATGCTTTATAATAAAATATTTAAATTAAGAAAAAATTAATATGAAATAGCAATTAAAAGTGACATATATAAATAATAATAATTTTTGTCGGAGAAAAATGATTTATGAAAGTAAAATCCATTTAGGTTTCGGTAATCACAAAGCTAACTTCTTTGTTTCCTGCTATTTCTTTCCAATTTCGATCGTTATAAATACAATTATTTAATTTACTTAAAGTCAATTTTTTCATTTTTAAACTTTAGAATATATGTTAACTGATATGAGTTTCAATTTTATTGCAAATGCAATATTTCTCTTCTCCACATAATAAGCACATTCAATTGTGTGATGCCTTTAATGTGCAAAAGCCAGTGTAGCTTATAGTCAATGGCCTTAAATGCAAATTTTTATTGCACCTCTTTTGTGCTATTCAATATTAAAACTTTTTGCTATTCGCTTTTGAAGTCTATTTTACTTCTTTTTTTTTTTCATTGATGTCTTGCAACATTGGTAACTGTTTCCGTTTCCTGTTTGACATTTATGCCATCCCTGCCATTGATGCCAACACACATAAATGCTGGCATACGAGAACTGAAGCAGCACAGACGATGGCACAAGGTACTTTTCTCTAAAATTTGAGCTGAAAACCTTTTCCTCTTGAGTCAAAGATTAACATTGCATTCACTCATGAGCTTGCACAACTTCTGATGGGTTTACATATTTTATATTTCTTCGTTCGCTTGCTGATGCAAGACTTAATGGAGTTTTTATAAGTCAATAAATTTAATATAATTAGGATTATGCATAAATTGTACTTGCCATTTACGGTTTATTTCTCTTTCAGCTATAAAAGTGTAGTTTTATTCAATTACCTGCAATGAAAAGGATATAAAATTTTATTTAACTACTTTGACATGAATTGAATGTAAAAATTATGTGTTCAGAAAATTGTGCACCCGGAGGTAAGAGTAATAATTGCTAAGTACTGGATATATAAAATATTTCTATGTGAATATCAAAACTGAGGAACTTAAATTCACAACAAATAAATACTTTTTAAGTTGTTTTTATCTTAATAATAGTTTTTTGATTTTAATTTTTAATTCAGAGAATTTATAATATATTTATAAGGAAATAATTTGGTACGACAAATATGTTTGAATTTAAATAAAGATTATTTATCACTACACATTTTACATTTAAACATTGTTATGTTGATAATACTATGTACCATGATTCAGGTGATCTATTCTGCAAGCCGCAGTTGTTTTAATCGATCGATAGACTTTTAATGAAAGTAAGCAATTTGTTTGGTTTTGTGCTCTTCCATGTATTATATGAGGTAGCGAGATCATCAAAATGGCGAAAAAATACCGTACAAAAAGACAATTCTGTTACTGAATCTTAAATTAATATAAAATTAAATATAACCAAAATAACGATTCTGATATTAAATATTAATATATATAACTTTTACCCATTTTTCCTCAGAGCCGTTTAAAATATTTACAATGCTTTCATAAGGTAGAATAGCTTATGTATGGCTATTCTTATAGCTTATAACATTTTTTAGAATAAAATATCAAAACGTTACTAAAAATCTAATAAAGTTAGAAGAATATCTGATTTTAAGATTCTCATAAGTTCAAAAAGTATGTTTCACAATACGGGCTAGCGAATCTTTTAAATAGAGCCCGGTCTTTAAAATTAATTCATTAGTTAATAAATTGAAATTCCTTCTAGAACATGACAATAATTTAAAAATAACATATTGCAATTGCCTTAAGAGTGAGTTTAGTGATTGTGATATACTTATTTCGGTTGGATATCTAATAAGTAATAGATATTATAAAATTTTGGTTCAATTATTTAATAAAGATATGCTCTCCAATCTGAAATAAATTATAATATTAATTAATTGTAAAACGAGGTACTCTATCGTTTTATAATGAAACGATGTTAAACATCTTGTATAAACCCAATCATATCATTATGTCAATATCAAATATGCAATAGTTATTATAATGTAAAAACTTTCTAAAGTATAATTAAAACATAAAATTTATAGTACACTAAATATTTGTTTGGATTTTAGTAATGTTTAATTAGAGACAAAGAGCAGTTCCTTTAATTACAGCATGATTATTAAACCTATCCTTAGTGATTAAATCTTCTTCTATCAATATTGTGTAAATGTAAAATCTGTTCATCTCACATTATGGGCCACAATTAGTATTTTATTAGGTCTAGTGCAATAACCATGTTTCACTGTAATCTTAACATTTTTTTGCTTCTATAAATGATATTGATTCTGCATATTATTGCACATCAAGTAAGCAGTTTTCTGCTAGGGAATTGTTTTCAACTGCATATATTTTAATTTTAAACTGTAATTATATATTTTAACTGGAGTTTTTATCTGAGAAGATACCATATAATACTTTATAATATATTTTCAGCTGAGTTATCTACATATGTGTACTACTGTTGATAGTTACCTTATGCCAGATACTGACAAATCTTTGTACTTTTATTTCCTAAACCATAAAAATATGTGATTTTATCGTGATATTATTCGTTTTAATGTTGTAAGATAACTGGAGAGTTGGTCTACAAATGCTATTATGAAAAACATTCCTATCTTATATAAATCCTTGATACAAGTGTGTATTATTATTGGGTTCAGAGTAGATTTCGATTATTTTATATAATAGCACGATGATATTGAATAATATATAGTTATGTAGAAATACCAAAAACCAAAAAGGAATTATTTACGAATATGCGTCAAAAAAAGATTATTTGCTTACCTCGAGTGAATTCAAAACTAGAGTGAGGCATTCCCACAAAGTTCTTAAAGGTCTTGCTAAAAGAAATAGGGTTCACTTTATATAGATCCCTGGACACAGAGGATTTGTGGGAAACAAGAAAGTGGAAGAACTACTGGACTAAGACCATTCTGCGATCTGTAATGAAGCTTCTTTAAACTCAAAATAAATGTCTGGAAAGAGCTCAGAGCTCAGACTGACTTGAATAATAGTCATTCAAGCAGACAAGCTAAAGAATTCAAGTCAAATCGCTCAAAATCTAGAACGAGGGTTA
This sequence comes from Teleopsis dalmanni, assembly GCF_002237135.1. Taxonomy (NCBI): domain Eukaryota; kingdom Metazoa; phylum Arthropoda; class Insecta; order Diptera; family Diopsidae; genus Teleopsis; species Teleopsis dalmanni. The sequence continues at coordinate 80,292,050 of NC_051846.1, forward strand.
ATGCTGAACAAAACAGGCATCTGGCTTGTCACAGAATTTCTCACTGGGCATTGCGGAGTTAAGAAGCATCTAACTACTACGTGCCTATGGAACTAAAGTGGGTTTGTTACAATAGCACTCAAGAGTGCAGTGATGTGGTGACATAGTTTCCAGCCCCTTCTTTAATCTAATCTAATCCAAATCCGTCTAAATCTATGTGGAAATAAAAATTCTTAATTTTTCTATCTGACTCTTTATTTCTATTATTTACAACAAAAAGAAAAACCAATCATATTAATTTCTGTATTTATTTAAATCAATGTTTGGACTATACCTCCTGCATAACAGTTTGACTTTAATAATTATGAAGTCACTACATCAACAATACTTAATACTGACTACTGTCATCTAATAAAAATAAAAAATATGGCTTATAGTAATATACATAATGAATATAATATATAATGTGTGCGTGGCCTGACTTATTATCATTTTTTTTGAGGATTTTATATAAAATTCAATTCTTATGCGAAAAACGTTTTCCGTTCAAAAAACAGGCGAGAAGCTCGACTCGAATATTGCTGATTTATGTCACGTACAAATACAATTAAAATGAATTTCCTTCTCATATTAACGCATTAATGAATTATTAAACATTTCAGTGTGTTTTCTAAGTGTACGAGTATATCGCATTAACAAGGCCATTAAAGTACAAAATACATTAAAAGTGTAATCTACAAATTATGTACACACCAAAATCTTAATTTCAGAAATGTCACTTTTCGCGTCGAATTTTAAACAGTGAACCCAGCAGACCAAAGTGTGAAGCACGTAAAACCAATTAGACTTTTTGGAAGTCATTTGCAAGGTCCAAAAACCAAGAATCGTGTTGGCAAATTGCAGAGAAGAAACGCATCCTTAATGGAAAATTGTACGGAGTTAGTAAATGTCGTAATCAAAAAATAATACAAAACTGTCGGACCAATGCTTCGATGTTGTGTGCAGAGCATGAAATTTCTAAAGAAAAGCTTTTCAAGGAGAAAATTTCAAGTGCTGTCAGCAAGAGTTAAAATATTTGAAACTAAATGTGCTTTCAGCAATTTTATCCTTTACAACCAAATGACCAACCGAATTTTTATAACCTTGTGCACCTTAAATTCTTAAAGTTTCCTCTAAGATAATTATAAAATTTTGAAAAATTTGCAGACATTAATTACAAGATAGAAATTTATCATCAAAAAACCCCCTAGCAAGGTAACAATATCGTCGGACGTAAGAACGTAAGGATGTAAATGTGTAAGGATGTTACAGGCAAATAACATTTTGTAACAAGTTGCACAGGACTCATCATTAGCAACGCAGCAAAAACAAGGCACATAAATTCATTTGGGAACGTCAGAATAAATGCTGAAATTAGTAGGAAAAAATAAAATGGCTATGAAAAGAGAATTATAAATGTCTTGTGCACATACAAACGGGGCTTTACATATGTACTCAAACTCAAGAACTAAAGTAGCAAACAAGCAAATTTTGCAGAGAAGCACACTTCAGCAAATGAGTTCAATGAGATGCAAAGGACGATAAACAATCTTCTTCAGAAATAAGGTTACGAGCTGTTGGAAAAATGAAGAAAAACATGGAAAAAGAACAAACAGAACGGAAAACGAAGCGAAACGTAAAGATAAACCTTGTTATAATTTTCAATTAGATTTAATTTTTATTCTATTCTTAAACATAATAATCACTTTTATTACTGCACTCACCTTTTAGATTTAATCCTGCCATCATCTTTAATTGTTGCTTTTACAGTACGACTATATGTACGAGTTTGGATCTACCAGAATACCAGAAAACACAATTGCACTAGAAAATCACTCGCACGTAGCCCGTAAAACATGTGCAAACTGCAGTGAAACATCTGCAGGAACTAATAAAATGAAAAGTAAAGTTTCGGTGAAGCAATCGTTGTTTATGGCTTGATATTTATCCTTCTGAAAGGAGCCATGTGTGCACTTGAACTAAGCACTTTGTTTGCGAAATTTTAGAGTTTTGTAATTAAAGTTTTGAATATTTTTTTATTTCATCTAAACCAAAAAATAATGAAAATTTTATGGCATATTATACTGTGCTATAATCTATTATAAATCTCAAGTCAATCGATTTTATAGGATTCTCACATTTAGTCATAAGAGAAGATTTTTGCGATTCAAATATGAATATCAATATAAGCATATTTGGATCATTGCACTGCCTATTTATCTATTATACACATACGATTTTTCTGTGGGAAACGCCCATCCGCTGGAAGCTTTGTAACTAACACTACTCAACTCAACTGACCAATATACCATAGGCTGTACTTGTCAACGATGCAACTAAGCCTGTCTCTAACTGCTAGACATATCTACATATAACTAATTGATGCAAAGCTCCCTTGAAAGTTCAAAATTATATTTTTTCATAGGTAAAAACGCTTTGAAAGTGGGTTTTTTTAAACCCACTTTAAAGTCATACTTGGTTAGATACTTAGAAATACTGATTTGTATAATAGTGACGACGTGCAAAATTTGTTTTTTACAGTTTTGTATTGTAGTATTTAGATCAACATTCGGCTTTACTGAATATCGTTCATCACAGTAGAGACGGTTTCATGATGTTTTCGTATATCCTGAAACCAGGAGGAACACCGATGTACTTATTAGTAACACTGCCAAATATCTTATCTCAACATATAGTATTTTCTAATGATAATTTTTTTCTCGAAAATGACTCGTCGTATGATAAAAAGAACTATTTCAAAGTAAGAAGGGTTCGAATTGAAATGAAAAGACATTATCAAAAATTTTAGGTTATTTATTGAAGTTTGGTTGATCACAAATTTCTTTTTTAACTAGTTTATAATTGCAGTTCAAATAAATTATATACGAATCGTGTTTTTCCACAAGTAGCCAAGACTATACAAACTATCAAGGCCCAAGTTCCAAATTTCTTGTCATAATAAAAAATATTTTTTTTCATTTTGTTAAGTGACACTAACCAAAGCGCTTGTCGTGCTTTAAATTAGAACGAGCTTATAAACTACAGGTTTATTTGGAAACACAAGTTCAACAAATTAAAAGTTAATTCTTGAGGTTCTCTAGTGCCTAGACAGTATTTTTTTTAAGTGTTAGTCTATTAAATATTTTATTTCACTACCATAATATGTATGGTATTTTGTGCTCTTTACAAACTTTTTAGCATTATCATGAGGTAAATTTAAAGATAATAGATTTTTAATCGTTCTGGTAAATCAGAAAAGGTAATGTAATATTCAAAAGTTACTTTCAAAATCTACTTTTGATGAATTTATTCGCGTTTAATATAGTTTTATAGGTCTTCTGATCTTTAGCCTTCTTCACTATATCTATCTTCTATATATTTTCACAGCAGTCAGCATTTAATTTTTTTGTATGAAATTCGCGTCTTTGGCTCTTTTTCAATTCATACTACTAAAGAGTCACTGAACGTGATGTAATATTCGAAAGTTGTTCTTCAAATCTAGTTTTGATAAATTGATTCGCGTTTAATATAGTTTCATCAGTCTTCAACTGATATTCAGCCTTCTTCACTATATCTATCTTCTGTATATCTTCACTGAAATCAGCATTTTTTATATGAAATCCGTATCATATGATATTTAGTATCTCTTTGGTCATTTTGCAAATTATACTACTAAATAGAACTAAGGACCCCATCATTTATACAGATGTGGAATTTGAAAAATAAAAAATTTTCTTAGTAAAATCTAATTTTTAAATAATTTTCATATTTACAAATTCAATTACTCATAACTTAAGAAGAATTCTATCAATATTATAATACGAATATAATATATAAAGCTGATTTAAATAAAAATTATATTGAAATTAAAAAAATGTTTCAATATTGATTTGTAGATTTTTTTTTTATTATTTTTCCCACGAAATCATCGCAGAATTATGATAGAAGATATTATCATCATGTCCCTATTACAAAATATCAATGCTTGTCGAAATGAAACATTAATCAAAAATATACATTGCCTTCACTGAATTACCAAACACTAACGCCAACCCAAATAGCACGACAAGTCCCGGCAGGATAAACAGTCAGGGCCATTAACATTGGCCCTCAACGCCACTGCGGAAAGTTAATGTTTGATTTTATTGCTCTGCAAGATTTACGAATCGATTTGTTAATGTATGCGCGCGCCAATTCGAATATAAACTTTTGCCACACTCGGTAAAAAGTGTAAAATATAATCTGGTTGGGAGTTATAGGCGAACTAAATGGAAAATTTAGCCAATGCCCATACCCATGCCCTCGTTTACACCGTCAGTTTTTTATGAAACAGTTTTTATTTGAACTCATGTAAGCTTACGGGCCAACAACTTTTGCGACATTTGCTGTCAATGGATGATTAAGCACGTAAGTTTACTTTTATTCCGTTTTTGGCTCCATTTTCACTTATTCCTTACGTCCTTACAGTATCTCTTTTTTTTGCCATTATCCTGCTGTTCCGACTCGCATTTGTATGCTGCTTTAATTTGGTTATGTGGTATAGCGCGTTTTCAATGCCAACTTGTCACTTCCGGTCAGATGGTTAAAAAGTGCGGCACAAGCATAAAAACCCCAAAGCTGAAAGTGTAACTACCAAGGGACACAAACGGATGCAGCACACTTCATATATTTGCCAACTCGTACATCGTAAATTCATATGAAATTTACGTGTCGAAATAAATACTGAAAATTTTACGCAAAATTAATGATATGAGAAAATGTATTTTCGTATATAAAAATTTTTCGGCGTGCTGCTTGCTTGCATTGCACTTTTGTTAAAATATTTGTCATAGTATCTGCACATAAGATGCTAATAAAAATAAAATAAAAATAAAGTAACTAGAAAGTAAAATATTTTTTGCTTCAAAGTTAAGCTTCAAAGACTTATGTGGCCCTTTATGATTTACGATGAAAGATTGTTACCCTTTAAAATGTTGCAAATGGGGCGGTAGAAATGGATCGTGCTAAATGTAATATTCGTTTGTGCAATAAATCAAATCGTGAAATATTTACTGCCCCTTCGCCAACGCTCAATAATTATTTGCACGTTTTGTAAGTCATTAATTTTTTTGCCTCATTAATACGAGAATCTTTTAGATTCATTTCAGAAATTTAACATTTTGCTCCCTACACACAAACATCTATTTAGTTAGCATTCATTGCTTAATTTAGTCACTTTTTGCACTGTTCTTGTTTTTTGTTTTTGTTTTTGTGTTGAATTTAGAATTTTGTCTGCAAAACAATAGTAACAAGTGTTGGAAGCAGTAACTTGATTTTCTGTCATTTCATAAGTAGGGAAAGGTTTTCATAACAGTATTTGTTGTTGTTTGAAAAGTTGGAAAAATCAACCTTCTATGTCGTGCTCTATGGTACGCTTGTATGTCAAGTGCTGACACTAGTTTTCGCCCCTTTGACACCATGTTGATGCTTGTCCATACTTTTTACTACAATTTTTTTGACACTACACGAGTGTTGAAGATTTTTTTACTATTTGTCAACAAGAACGTTTTCCTTTCAGCTAAGAATCATATTATCTATTTTTAATTTTTTCTCTTCGTATATTCGTTAGTTTTTGTTTATTCTGGCTGCACTGAATTATAATTAATGAACGCCACAGCTGGGGCACTTAGTTGTTGTTTTTTTTATTTTATTTTGGAGAAGAAGGTAAATAAAAAGGTAAGGACATGACGTTGATTTAAAGTCAAAACATAACACGATACATTAACTAATGAAAACTCAACATATGCTGTGTCAGAATCAACATGAATAACATAATTTCATTCATCGTGTTTTTTTAATTTAATGAATGACAAATTGATTTTATAAACAGAAATTACTTAAACTCATTAAAATGGTTTGAATAATTGCTAAAAGCAATAAATATTATCACTAAAGTAATTAAGCCAAGAAATACATTTTGAAGTTTTAAGTGGCCTTTAGACATCAACGCGCGTTGACAAACACACGAAGTCTTCTCTCTCCATTACACATTAAATTTACCAACAATTTTTTAAACACGCCTCCAGCAAAGAATGCAAAATTTGTTCACTCATCAGTATTAAAGCAATCGCTGAAGTGTCGACAGCGGCTGCTATGCGTAATTTCCTTGCGAAAAATGATGTTTTACATTTAATTTATAATTTTAATTTATATATTTATATTTATTTTTATGATTTCAATTTATATATTTATTTTTATTTATATTATATTTTATATAATTTAATTTTTTTTTTTGGTATTTTTTAGTATTTTTTGTATTTTTATTTTATTTTAAATTTTCCGTAGGTGTACAATGCAATTAATATTTAAAACAAAATTTTTATTGTAATTTAATGTTTGGTTATTTTTTTTAGCCCAAGGTTATTAATATTTTAATTCTTCTTAATAAAATGTTTTGGAAATTAAAAATTTTTACCTAGGTAGAAAATACAAATATTTAAAATTAAATTCATTCATATTTGCAAAGCATCGCATGCTAACGACAAATCGTAACGATGTTTACGCTTCCATTTCTCAAAATAAATAAAATTTTGCATGCCGACCAAATCCGACTGTATATGCAAAAACACCGAGCATGTTTGAAGAAATATCAAAATTTTTTGATTTTCGTCAACACATTTCTTAAAATTTCAAATGTTACTATTACACAAACAAATTTCGCATTTCACAAAGTAGGAGAAAAGTAGGAGAAAAAAATTCTCATGTGAGAGCGATTTTTTAGTATATTTGTTGTTTTATCTGGGGCGTGTTTAAAAAATTTTTTAAAAATTGTTTGTGTAATGGCAAGCGCGTGTTGACAACGAACGTTGCTGTCTAATGGGCCCTTTAGACAAAAAATGTCACTCATACGCAACGTGATACGCAAGTTCTGTCGTTACTCAAAAGGTCACTCATACGCACAGTGACCCCAAATCAAAATTTAAAATATTAATAATTATATATTGATTTTGAATAAATGTATTTTTATGTTTTAATCTTGTTGTTAAAGTTTGATTTTTTTAAAGGTAGTTTAAGAAATTTTTAATTTACATCGTAACAAATACCATTGTGATATCATTAAGAAATTTACCTCAACTTCTCCAACACTTTCAGTAAGTCATTTGCATTTTATTGAAAGTAGACTTAATAGGTCAACTGTGACTAGTTGGTAGAATTATTCAAAATAGAACTTTCTCCTGACGTTTTTGATTGGTAATTCTGGAATAACTTTTTTAATTGAAAGTCGCTTTTAGTGCAATTTTACATTTTCGATTAGTAAGTCTGTATAAATCTCAAGATTATGTATAACGTTCGAGATTAATTTATAACACTCTAGATATTTTGATAGAGTAGCAAGATCATACTGAAATTAACAGCTGTTTTATATGACGACATATTAAGAGTGGTTTGTTTCGATATATGTATTTATGAAAAGTATAAATATCTACTAACACAATTACAAAAATTTTAGATTACTTTCAAAATGTTTAATTTGACAAAAAAATTTGGCAGATCGAGAGTAAATTCAGATTGAATTCAGATTTACCAATCGAAAATGCCTCCAGATTAAACTGGTTATCCGAAAAGAATCGAATTTGGCTGCAATATGCATTAAATTGTTTCATCTATGCTCTTATACTGGTTGTCTTATGCAGTAGTTCTTGTTAAACTTAAGAGAATGCCTATTATTTTCTGGCTCAATTTGACTTAACTCGTTTAATTTCTAAGAATAAGTATTATAAACTTAAATAATGGCTTTAGAATTGTTTGAGTTATAATATTTCTATTAGGCTGAGAAACACTGATACATATATAATACACATAATTGCTAAATGAAATAAAATTTACGTTCGCATATCTACATTTATAATTTTGTGTTCTCTGACTTCCTCTTTAAATAAGTTATTTAGATGGGATTTTATTTTACGAGCAGGTATTTTTCAACCTATAACTAAAAACAATAAATTCTTTCAATTTAATGAAAATTTTTATCACCAAGGAAACTTACTTCTGAGTTATTTAGTTAAAACTATTTTTGCGTAAAAATCTGTGTGTATTGCTCCTGTAGTCATAGAATCCGCAGACGACTTTACTTATTCACCGAATGCAGCAATTAATTATCTAAATGGCACGTTAATTTAAAATGTATCTGAGATAAATTCGTAATTTACTTAATAAAACAACTAGAACGACTCTAATGATTTCACCTCTGCTCGCCTACAATTAATCACGGTGCCAAATAATTAATCAAATACTCGAAGGCGTTTAAATTAGCAGCACATCTAGTAATTTATAGCATTTAAGTCGCATAGTTTGTTGCGTACCTTAAGTGTTTTCCGAAAATGTTTGCCACATTTTTTCGTTCACTCAAGATTCCAAAGATGCGTGCCTTTCGAAAGTCTCATGTATTTTGTTTACGAGTCTTTCTGAATGAACTACCTTTTCTGACTGTTGAAGCATTTTTGTAATAAAAACGAATTCGGAGAAGCAATAATGGGAACTCGTAAAATGGAAAATAAAATGTAAAATTTTACTGAGAATATTGAAGAATGGTAATTCCTTTGATTGATGTGCACTTAAGTGCCGTTGACAATTGAGCTGTCAAATTATATGTCAACAGAAGCCGGGAGTACATAAATAATCGCACGTGCATTTAAATACACTTTCACTCCTTATGCCTCTTGACGCCTACATGCCCACTTTGAGCTTACTTAAGTCAACGCAGCTCGGTGTTTAATTTCGATCAATTATTTGCGTTCTTGTGGGAAATGATATCTCAAAATTATAAATAAATAAAATTTAATAAATTGTTGAATATATGCAAACAGTTTTCAATTGCAAAAATAAACAATTTAGGGCAAATGATCAATTTCAATATATTTTCCAATTTAAATATTAAAACATTGCCGCCATTTATGGAAAAAAGGTTTATAGTGAATATTAAATTAACGTTTTTAATTTGCTATATTATAAATTTATGTATATTGTATATGCACAGGATATTTAAAATATTTTCATCAATTATCATTAACATTACATATTTACATATACGTAATTTAATTGGTATTTTTATTGAATATTTTAAGTTCGTAGTAAGCAAAATACAATCAACAAAAAGCATGACTATTGGAAATACTATATATGTAGTAAGTGACACAATTTTTTATATCACAGATTAAAAAAACACATACAAAATACATTAAATAAAAATAAAATTTGTTAATGAAAAATAAATTATTAACTCGAAAATAATAACTTATAATTTTTTAAAAATTGTGTAGATATGCTATACAAGTTTTGGAGGAAAAAATATTTTTAAAGGAGTACCACGAAAAATTTTACTATATTAAACTTCATAAAAAATGAGTAAATGTTGTTCTTGAATTAAGTCTAACAAATGTAATTATAAAATTCATAATGTATGTCGCTAAAATAGACAGATAACACAAACTATCTAGCAATACATTTTCATTATAGAGCTTTTTATTGACAATTATTTTCGGTATAAAATTTTAATTTCTGTAAAACTTGGAATCGAATACAATATAATAGTAGGCCATAATTTAATTTGATACTGTACAGTATCAGTTTTATTGTAAAAAATATTTTTGACAGATCGATACTTATTCTCTTCGAATTAAATTCCTTTCCGTTTGTTCTGCTCTACGTTTAAAAACGCATTACAAAGATAATGGATTTCGACAGAGCATTAGATAATATTATTAAAGATAATGAATTAAAGGCAATGGGTAAATTGGACTATAATAAAAGTCTTGCCGAAATCATCTCCGATAAAGAGAGACGTGAACAAAAACTGTGCTATGAACGTCGTCGTTATGCCAAGCGCAAAAATTGGAGCAACTGGCGGCAATGGAGTTACACACATCGTGACCACCGCACTTTCCAAAAAAAGGTATTTTTGTTTTTATGACTTCAGAAAAATGTTACTTGTATAAAAATCTATTATTTGTTTTTATACATTTTTGGATTAATTTTCAGGTTTTTAATTACACACTTATGATTTATAAGCTTGAGAAAAATGTGACAAATGATGACCTTAAGCTTATTTTTGAGGAATCTGTAGGTAGATATACATAAATATAAATAATGCATTAATATAATATACACATATATTTAACATATATATTACATTCATCACAAATTAATTTTTATTGGTGTTTGCAAAATTCATTTAGAAATTCAAAGTAGATGCTCTAAAAGCTATTACATGGAATAAAAGTGGGTGGGACAGCAATGCTATTTAAACTGGAAGACATATGTAAGTGAATATACATAAACAAAACTAAGTATTTATAAATAAAAACTGTTGAGTTCTTTGTTCACAGATCTTCAAAATTTAGCTGCAAAACATCGCGTTGCCCCTTATCAACCAAGAAGTTTCAATCGTTTTATTCCACTTACTAAAATGCTAATTTTATTTAAAATTATAAATTCACACTTTTGTTACGCTCTTATAAAGTGTATATGTTTTAATATAGTAAAGTTAATATGAATAATAATTGCATTAATTTTTCCAATTCTAAAATTCGCACATATGAGTCAAAATTTTTAGAGAGTTGGTACTACTTGGGATGTAATTTTGATATCTTAAGTGTTTTTTTTGTGGTTGATTTGTATATGTACAGAAGAGAATATTATATAGCAGATATGTGTCATATAAAGATTGATAAAATAGATTGTTGCGAATTGGACACTTAAATATCCCACTGGTGCTATTACGGATAATGAAATTGATATTGATACTGATACAGAAATAGTTACAGAAATACCTAGAAACAAATTGACACACAAATACTGGAAATAGAAATGACACCCAGGTCCATTACTTAATTGTTTAGCAGAAAGGGATACATTAAAAACACAACACTGCTTGCTCTTACAGACTCATATGTTTCTGTATACTAAAGGTGAAATATTACAACACATTATTTACGATAAGCTGCAGACGTGTCCGAATTCACCAGAATGATTTTTAACTCAGTAATATGGTTTAGTAAGAAACGTTCCACCGTAAGCGTTACGACTAAAATAGTAATCATTATTCAAGAAACAGTAAAAGAAATAAGATGGAAAACTGATTGGAGCATGCTAATCCAATATAATGCAATCATTGAAAATATTTAAATTATTGAAATACTTAACCGCAATAATTTTACTTAAAATTGATCTTTCTGTTGACGTGACAATAGTCAGATATACAGATCGGTAGTCATATGCAGCGATTCTATCTTATGAATCAAAAATGGTTGCAAACTGCTAAACTAAAGCTTGCTTTAGTTAGAATATTGTTGATTAAATAATGAAATATCTATGAAGAGCTAGTAATAATGGTACGTGACTTATATATACCATCCTAACCTTACATAAAGACCATAGAGATAGAAAGTAATATTCATGCTAATCCTATATAATGCAGTCATTGAAAATATTTAAATTATTGAAATACTTAACCGCAATAATTTTACTTAAAATTGATCTTTCTGTTGACGTGACAATAGTCAGATATACAGATCGGTAGCCATATGCAACGATTCTATCTTATGAATAAAAAATGGTTGCAAACTGCTAAACTAGAGCTTGCTGGAGAAAAAGCGAATATTGTTGATTAAATAATGAAATATCTATGAAGAGCTAGTAATAATGGTACGTGACTTATATATACCATCCTAACCTTACATAAAGCACATAGAGATAGAAAGTAACATTCAATGAGCAAGTCAATGATGATCATAATTAGTAAGTAAGTATAAGTAAGCATATAAGAAGGCATAAAGTATTAATAACACATGAGATGTATTATTTATAAACTGCCAATAGATTCATTAGTAACCGTACATAAACTTTTGTATGCTAATGATACATAGAAACTAAGTAGCAAGATAGATAGAATAGATCAATATAAGGTCGATTGACCTTTTAAAGAATCCCACCGATAAACATATGGTTTAATAGGTAACAAGATTAAATTATAAATTAAAATTGATTTTAAGTCGACACAAATGTTTCAAGCAATACTTGTTCAAATATATATTGTTGTCTGGAATGTAAAATCCATTCAACAGGTTTGCCATGAAAGTAATAACTAAACTAAAAAAAATAGAACGTCTTCATACTGCAGACAATAGAACCGAATGATAGCCGATAATGTAAATAAATTGACAGATTAAGTTTCAACCTCATAACGGCGCTCGATGTTAATCTATCTTTAGTGATTTTATATATTTTTATAGTTTTTACATATTTAAAGAAATATAAGAAGTTTTTAATAAAGTTTATGAGAAATATATACCACGATGATATTTTAATCCTAATTATTAAAAGTATATGTATATAGATGTATATTTTCACATCTATTTAAAAAGCAAAAAATAATTCTCTGTGAAAATTAAACTTTGTTAACTATTATTGCTTGATCACCATCTGGAAACACTGTCAGCTTATGAAGGCTGGCAATCCTTTATAATTTTACTGATTTAAATGATAGTCGATAAATGTTAAATTTTTACGTACTATATGTGACGTATTAAATAATATTTTTCATTACTACACTTGTAAAATAAATATACTTATTTTATTTTAAGTACATGCTTAAAAACAAATTCATGAGATATACATATTATATCTATGGATTCGGTTAGGTTAATCTACCTGCCCGAAAACCATACATAGTTTATGTTTAGTATTAAGTAGTAATATTTAATGATGTAGCAAATGCTTATGAAATATTAATTTAATATTAATTTTATTGTTAATTATTATCCGTGATATTTTCTGCTATTAAAAGCAATGTGTTATAAGATAAATTAATGTTCAATAGCAAATACAAACAAAATTTTAATTAGAACTCAAGTTACTGTAAACTAAACTTAGCTTGATTCATTACTTAATTTTTTTTCACAGTAATAAATTCCCTTTAAATAATAAATAATATCTGAGAAAAATAAAACTAAATGAGAAAAATTAAAAATTAAAATAAAAGGATTGTTTGCTGAAACGAAATTACATTATGACTGTTTAAATATTCATATATTTTTATGATAAGCGTTATTACAAATTGCCATCTTAATTACATTGTTTTTATTTTTATTTGTTTTTCCATTGACACCGTTATTAATGTTGTAAGTTGAGCAGGATAACGTTACATTGTCGTATATGCACAGCAATTATGAAACACTTTTTATGTCAATTACTGAGAACATACACAACCTTCATTAAATATTAATGTGGACGAATTTCGTGTAGGAAGGTATATACACATATCCTTTTTACAAACAAGAACAACAACATCATTTGCTTATAATTTACAAAAAAAAAACGTTTATTTTCTCAAGGTCACATGTTTGCGGGGGCTAAAAAGTACCGGAGTGTTCCTTCCGAACAAACTCAATTAAAAACAATGGCTTGTATTATTAACGCATTAAAAGTTAAATACTTGTTGTCTTCACCTTCGGCGATATTTTAAGAATTAAAAACGCTCTTTTTTATTTAAAGTATATAATTTAAGAACCAATTTCTTTTAAAACACTGGCTGATATTCCGGATATTATAAGTAAGGTTTGTCTTTTAAGATAAATTTAACTACAAAAAAGTAAACTTAAGTAATTTTTACATATTAATTTATAGTCTTCTATTCTTTCTTAATATTAAATCTTAACAGAAATTTTTCTACTAAAAACAGATTTAGCAGTTTTTTATTTAATTTTGATTTACATAAGCTAAACATTTATATGTAAATATTATTGTACTTAATCCAGTGAAAAAAGTCTTGTGAAAACCCTTACCATTCGCTTCCTAACAGATCAATGGTTTCGCATGACTATATTCTTTTTAACATTTGAAGACAGTTTCTCAATTTAATCACTAACAGATATTAATGGATATAAAGAGAAAGTTGTCTTATGTTGTTCTCGATTGATAAATTAGGGGTAACTTTTTCAATCGAGATTTACTTTTAGTGCAATTTTTATTTTCGAGCGAAATGTATTAAAGTCGAGATATCTTGCCAGAGTAGTGATATTACCCTGAAATTAACAGCTGACTTGACTTCATATGACTTAATAAATAAAGTGTGATTTAATTATTTTGATGGAATATATAAACGCCTATTAATACAACTACAAAAATATTAGATTACTCTACAAGACTTCGATTCGGCAACAAACAGAACCACAGTAAATCTAGATTGAATCCAGATTTACCAATAGAACCGTTATCAATGTGCTGACCCCGTCTTGTCCTTCTTCTTAACTGCGCCTATACTTAGTCGCAGTCTTAACTTTAAAGAAAATAAAATAAAAGAGAAATAGTAGTATTAGTAAATCATTAAATATCATGGATGTCTAACATTTCAGTATTTAGTATATATTTTCTAATTTTCATTTAAGCAAAATTTTAAGATTTCAAATTAAATCACAATGAAATTTCTATTTTTAGGGAAGCTTAGTTAACTTTTAGTCATTATAAATTTATAGGTATGTATATGTACAATCGTAAGCTGAGAAAGTACTAAACAAGTATTTTTTGTTAAATTTTGTGTTAAATAAAAAATTAAACTTAAAATATTAGCATTTGCCTTTAGATCAATATATAAACTTTTATAGAACGATTAATTCTAAATGCAGTTATTGAAAAGTATTTAGAAATTAATTAATTTCAAAATAATAACGCAAGTCAATGATCAAAAACTTTTTATAATTTATAGAAATTAATTTTAAAATAGTAACTCATAGCAAATGATTAAAGATATTTTTTAAAACGTTTATCTTAAATGTACAATACATATATTTTAATACCTTCTCCTAATATACCTAAAAATCAATTAACTTTAAAGTAATAACTCATAACAAATTATTAGAGATCTTTATTAAAACGTTTATCTTAAAAATGTACGATATATATATATTTATACCTTCTCCTAATAGTTTGCCAAAATTTTTTTTGTTAAATTTAAGACATTAAATAAAATCGTTTGTTTACAGTGTTGGAACCTCAATTATTTTCTTTTACTCGATTAAAATGCAACTATTTACGGAACACAACTGCCTTAGCCGCAAACCTATCTAAATTCACAGAACTCACAAAATTATGGCACTATTTGTGTGCTAATTTATGTGAAGCAATCCAGGCTCAATTAATGTATAAAGTATATGCCATTTTCTGTGCTCGTATTTGTTTATGGTTACGAGCAAACACGATTGCATTCATTTGTGTAAGTAAATTTATGCTTAGCACATTGTTGGTGTATGTGTGTTTGATGTACATGAGAGTGTTTGATTGTGGCATAATGAAGTTATCATGTTGACACTTGTGTCGCCTTCAAACACACATCCGCACATGACACTCGAAACCAGACGGCATACATACATACATACCTTGCTGCTGCAAGAATCGCATATGTTAGCCATTCTCTATATTGAAGCATTTCTTGCGAAATGCATATACACTTAAATAAATGACAAACACAATTTCATTGCCACTAACACATTGCCAAATAAATTTAGTATTTTTGCTATTTCGGTAGTGGAATTGTTTATTTTATGTTTTATTTCATTTGTGCTTGTACTATTGCTCGTATTTCTGTTATTGTTGTCATCATGTGCTCATCTCTAATTCCTTTTAAATAATGTTCCTTCTGCACGTTTAAACGTGACATCCTGTACATTTTACATGCTCTTACGCCCTCCATTTTGTATCGGTGCCCTCTCCGTTGGCCTTGCTGTTGTAATAGTTGCTTAGTTGCTTAGTTGCTTTTGGGTTCCATATTTGTGTTTGTGTTGTTTGTGTTTGTATTTGTATTCATGTTATTTGTTAGTTTTCTTTGACGTTATGTATTTTTAGTCTGCTTTTGGGTTTTTTGAGTTTTTTTTGAGTTTTTTTTGAGTTCATTTGACACAATCTGCGATTTATTACTATTGATAGTCGACGCAAATGTCATGCGAGTGCTGGCCGTTTTTGCCGTTGACTAGATTTTTTATGTTGTGGTGGAAATATATTGACATTTTAAATGTCATTTAGTTTACACATACTTATTGCCATTTTCTGCAACATCAGTTATTTATGTCTTTTTTATTTACCGAAATATTCGGGTGTTTTGTCAATTTTGGGTTACTTTGCCGTCATTAGAGAAGTGCTCGTGCATGCAAACTGATGATACTCTTCTCATTTTTATGCTAACACACATTTAGTCATGTATTTAGTTGTTTGTATGAAATGAATTGTTTTTTATATAAAGTCCATAAAAAGCACACAAAATTAATTAAAATTCTACGGATTCATTTAAATTTTTAAAACATTTGCTTTTAATATCACGAATATAATTTTCATTGTAGTGAGTGAGTTCTTCCCATGCAGTGCCTTGGTATTTATAACATTTTTATTCTGCTTTTGCCGTTATCACCACTTGTTGCAGATTTTAATTTGCAAATGTAATCCAGAGCTTATTTTAATTACAATACGAACACATAACGACCAGCAGACATCTGCAGGAAGAAATAATTTTTGCCCTAAGCTGCTTAGCTGTGTATGCTCGAGTGACCAAATTAATTTATTTTCCATCCTTTAAGGAATTCTTCATTAACATCATAATTATTATCATTATAATGTCTCAGATTCACTGTGAATTCGTGCTATTTTGGTTTTACTGTACTCGGTCGTTACTCGTTACTTTGAGGAGCTTAAAATTTTATTTAACGATTGTTAGACTGTTGCTTATATCATAAAATCTAACCATAATAATAATTTTAAATATTTTATGTTATTTAAAACTGCATATGTAATAAGTCGTCATTAAAATTCAACATAAACCATGGAAAAGTTGTAATAACATACATTGTGACCGAAAAGCTTTCGGAAATTCTCATTTAAAATTCGCGCGCTGTATATTTTCGATATTTTTAAGTTTATGTAGTTGGCGACTTCCTTAATATATGCCAAAAAATGAGCGCGATCTGTCACAGACAGTTCGTTTACGGCAGCTGTTGAAACCAGTTCACCTCAGTAGTGCGTTGCGAAAAAAACAATGGAAAAAAATATTGAACAAAGAGTTTGCATCAAATTTTGTTTTTCGAACGAAATTTCGTGTGCAGAATCGTTGCGAATGCTACAAAAGGCTTATGGGGAATCAGTTTTATCGAAAACTCAAGTTTATGAGTGGTACAAAGCCTTTCAGGACTGTCGTACGACCGTCGAAGACATGCCGCGTTCTGGACGACCTTCGACCTCTACCACCGACGAAAACATTGAAAAGGCAAAGGAAATCGTGTTCAAAAATCCTCATGTGAGTGTTAGAGAGATAGCACGAGAGCTAGGCATCGGTCGTGAGATGGCTCGTTTGATTTTGGTGGACAATTTGTGTATGCGACGTGTCAACGCCCGGCTTGTTCCGATTCACCTCAATTTGTTCAACATTATCAACGATTTTAAGGCCAAACATTCAATAAATACCATCGAACAGCCACCGTATTCACCTGATCTTGCACCGTGTGACTTTTTCCTGTTTCCCAACCTCAAATTACCACTCAGAGGAACGCGTTTTGAATCCATAGAAGACGTAAAACAGAATTCGCAGAGGGAACTCAAAGCCATACCGGAAAGCGCCTATAAAAAAGTTTTGATGATTGGAAGAAACGTTGGCATTTGTGTATCGCTTCTAATGGAGCATATTTGAAGAGAAAATAAATATTGATGAAGATTAAGAATTTTGCGTTTTATTTAAAATTTCCGGAAACCTTTCGGTCACAATGTATATAAAAGTGTTATATAAAATATTGTACATAACGTATGTACAGAAAAGTACTTAATTTTTTAATGCAATACCAAAGCAAACAAGAGGAAAATGACTTTAAAATAGATTCTTCAAAATGGTTTCTAGATGTTTTCTATAACTAAAAACAAGTTCAACAAAACAAATTATTCAGAAATATTTGGAATGAAAGATCGGAAATATGTAACTTACCTATATAAGAACATCGGCATTAAACTATTTCTGATAAATTGGCACTCATTAACCCATGCCGCACTAGAGTAAAACTAAGTATTCATAGTAATTAATAATAATAGTTTTTATAACACGATTCGCACAGTTTACTGTATAGTTGATTGGAATTTTATTCATGCTTTGATGCTGTTGAAAAGGTGATAAATTAATAAATGCACAACATTTTTTTATGTTATTTTTTTGATATTTTCTAATTTACTTTTACACTGATATTTTATTCTTAATGCAGCAAGATGTCAGTACGTATATGAAAGAAATACACAATGGATCATAGTAATCTAAAGCCAAACAACAATAATCATAAGAACAAATGATTTAAGGACGAATTATTTTAAAATAATCGGAAGTACTAACTGGTGACAGCAAGCAAACCGCGTATCAGGCTGATAACAGCAAGCTGCGTATCAGGCTGATGAAAGCAAGCTGCGTATCAGGCTGATGACAGTAAGCCGCGTATCAGGCTGATGACAGTAAGCCGCGTATCAGGCTGATGACAGTAAGCCGCGTATCAGGCTGATGACAGTAAGCCGCGCGTCAGGCTGATGACAGTAAGCTGCGCGTCAGGCTGTTTGACGGAAACTACCAAACGTACTCAACAATGACACACATCTTTAAAAGCTAGCCAATTACGAGAAATTGGAACTAAGGTTTATATAAGGTTATACCAAACTACCTACATGCAAATAATAACAAACATTGAATATATATATCGCCATTGAGTATAGTCACTAAATTTCTTGTGCTACTCTCTTCTGTAATTTACATGCAATAATATGCTCGCTATTTAGATCAGAAATATGTTTTGATATGAATTATTATCCATTTAATTGAGTTGTTCTGTAATTATTGGAACAGGACTGTATTATAATCTATTATTCCTTTTTAAGGAATGATTTGGTTTAAAGGTTACCTTTACAACAATATGTTATTAATGTTTAAATTTGGTGCAAGCTTAGTTGATGGCAACGCTCTTATAGCGTGAATTCATCGAAGTAATATCTAATCCTCATAGTGGCAGCCACAATCATAGATTTAATATAAGTAATACCTAATCCAATAATCAAAAACAAGTTCCATTGCTATTTGTTTAATAAAGTCATTATTTTCATGTATGCGAATATAAAAGTCACGTATGGCTTTTGATCAGTTGGTTAAGGAGCGCTGACTCTGAGCTTCAAATTTGGCAGAGTAGGAATTCGATTCCTAGTACTGACAGTCTCAAAAAAAATATTTACGAATAATTAAATACAAGAATTATTTTCAAGACCACTGTTGATGTGTATTTGGCAATATTCGAAACAGCCGTATGGTTGGTCAGACAAAAATTGAATTAATTTAAATAATAATATAAAAAATAATTTTTGTTGCTGTACTTCACTTCTTATGAAAACCTCTTCATAATTTCTTTTATAATCATAAAACATTCAATATGCATATATATTATATGTATAAAATATTAATAAATATCAAAATAGATTTCATTCTGTATATAAAGAAAATGGTTAACAAA
>NC_051846.1:80311711-80355156 GCF_002237135.1 Teleopsis dalmanni
TTGTAGAAACAAATCTGAGGTTTCTAAGCTAATATCTATCTTTTCGGGCCACTGGTCCATAGGACGGCATGGAGCTAGACTTGACCTTCCCTGTGGTACCTCATGTAGTGCGTGTCTACCAATACTTGAAGAAATGACACCAGAACACCTGATGTGTTTTTGTCCAGGTCTGGCCAGAACTAGGTTTAAGTTTCTAGGGGCCATTTCTTCAACTCACTTAGCGATATCTCCAGCATCAGCATTAGCCAGATTCTTGCCTTTGTTAATGCCTCTGGTTGGTTCTAGTTTGACCCTCTATCTACTACCCACTATTACGAGGTTTTTGTGGATTCAGAACGGCTTTCATCCTTAGCTATTTAGGAGGATTCGTCCTCCCTCCACCACAACTAACTAACTAACTAGGTACTCTGCCAGCTATAGTTTGATATTCTTAAATCGTTCATAAATCACCGCAATTTTTAAGTTAATGTAGATAAGAAAATATCAAATTTGTACAAAATTAACTTCAACATTTTTATGGCAATATTCGTCGACTATCATGTAATTATGTCTACACATTCAATCCCTATAGAAGAATGCATTTAGTTACAAAAAATGTTTTATTGACATGAATGTGTGGCTAAAAAGATTGAGAGACTTAAAATAAACTCATGTAAGTCAATCCTAGTAATATAGTATATATTATGTGATACTAACCTCAGAAATCAAGTGTAAAATATGTCGGGTTAGGATTTAAGTTAACACACCTCTTCTAATTACTTGGTTCCAATTCGTTGATATTACTACATATAATAAATATAAATTTTGAGTAGGCATAAAAAATGCAGTGAATAAGTGGAGCTCTGGGGGCAGATTAAAAATCAAATGAGCATGGCTTGTAACGCATGGCTCCCCGAAGTTATGTGAAAGCGGTTCCGGGATAGGAATAATTCTCTCCGAAGAGGGGTGTTTAAGTCCGTAAACCACATATGAATATATTAGTCCTAACACACCATTCCGAAGATGGTCGGTTTGATGGTGCATAAATAATTCTACCTTTTCACTAGAAAAAAACAAAACCATTACCAAATATGGTTTCGATATAAAGAACTGTTATTAAACCAATATGGACGCCTTAGTTGTAGGGCGATTCACATCAAAATCAAATGTAAAACAAATTACACCGTTTTAATTAAAAAGTGGTGCATATAGAAACAACAGCACGGCGATAAGTCACAAACATCAAGCTTCATCAGTTTATGAAAATTAACATTGTGCAAAAAGAAATAGAGAAGCATTATAAGAGATGTTATAGCATTTCGAACTCATCCAAGGAACCCTGACGACGAATTACACATAAAAACATGTGTAAAAAAGTAATAATTATGTAATATAATGTATAATAACTCAATTAAATAATAATTACAATGTGTATTATTATTATTATAATTAAAAAAGTCATAGCAGATTCACTAGTGATCATCATAAGTCAAAACTTAGAATGCTTGTAAAAGCCAATCTTATTAAGCTTATAAATAACATATATAAAGTTATTTATGCGTCAAAAGAAATATTGCTTTTAAATATTAATATTACTGAGAAGCGTATATCTTTTTTGTGCTCGGTATTTTCAATTTGTCTTATGTCCTTACTGTGACTTTGACTAATATGTTGACTCAATTTGTGGTTGGTAAGTATTCCTTGAACAATTTTTATGAAACTCAAGTGTATGTAAACATATTTTTTCAACTTTATTTGTAGCGTTTTGCCTTCGACTTAAGTTTAAAACGTCTTTATTAAAAAAGTAAAATATATTGCCCCACGGAAACTGAGCAGCTCGGCGCAATACAGCGAGTCGAGAAAAATAACTTATTTATCTTGTAATGTTAGGATAAAATAAGACATATTTTGTTTTTCTCGAAATATCTTTTCTATTTTCCTACATGGGAACATATATCAAACAGGTGCAAACTTGGATGTTTCAGACTTCATGTACTTAACCAACATATTGATTTACAGCAATTTCTTATATTCATGATTGCAACTTTATTTAATGGAATACATTATACTTAATAAGGATGCCATATAGGTTAAGATTTTCATAAATTTTTAATGCAAATTTTGATGATGTATAATAACGTTTTAATATTTCTATAAAATTTAATTTGAAATACAAGAATTTGCATGATTTAAATTAGTACTTCTGCAAATTTGACTGAATTTTTTTATTGAAAAATGGATGAACGCTATCCTCCTAAAGTCATTATGATGAACTTGTACTTGTGAAATAAATATACGATAAGATAAAATTAATTTTAAAAAATTAAATAACTTTATTGTAATTGCATTTTTAAGTAATAAAGTTTGATTAAAAATAGTTTAAATGGCAATAAATTAAAAACAGTAAAATATACAATTATTAATTTCCTTCAAAACACATTTTCATTATGATCTAATATCACTTTTGAATATTATTATGATATTCCTAAAAAATGAGATAGGTCTATAGCTATAAAAAATATTCCCAATAAAGTGGTAAAAAATATTTAATAGTTACACCATCGTTTCGTTAGAATTTTATTTTAAACATATATTCAAGACCAAGATACCATATTCTATAAAACTTCCGCTAATACGAGGTTGACTATTTATATTTTAAGTCATGACAATATTGATTGTTGTCAGGTGTCTTCTGACGTTTTCATACGAAAGTTAGACATTATTAGATATAACCAACCTTAGACTTTTTATCAAAAGAGCGATATTTGTCTTATTTACAATGATTTGTATATTGAGTCTTGATTGTTGTCAGGTGTCTTCTGACGTTTTCATATGAAAGTTAGACATTATTAGATATAACCAACCTTAGACTTTTTATCAAAAGAGCGATATTTGTCTTATTTACAGTGATTTGTATATTGAGTCTTCGTGAAAAAATGGAATTAATGCGTCAAAATTATTGTGCAATGATTTATTATGAGAGTTACAAGAGTGCATCGATTAACCTATTTCCACTTTTAGCTATGAAGCTCCATCTCTTGTTAATGTGAAAAGCTGGTACCATGATTTTAGCTCACTAACGAAATTTCTATTCGTGAAGACCGTCTAAAATTAATTGTTGTGCAATGTAACTTAATATGAAATATTTTAGTGCTGTTATATTAAAAAAAGTACATACAAAAAGAATATAGTGTATGATCGAGAACTAGCTCGAAGACCGCTGACTTTAAAAAGATTTAATAATTAAGTCCAAACAATTAATTTTCAAGTGAATTTCTTATCGGATCATACAGTTGTTTTGGATACCGCCAGATATCCGTCACTTATTTTCTATAGAAGCATTTAATGTTTTAATAGTCGGTATAAAAGTTTTGGACTGCAGGGTTATTTAAATGCACTCAAGTTTTCATGTTTAAATAAAGCACTTTAAAAAACCTTAAAACCAGGGATTTTAAAGGTTTTCAGCTGATTTTCAAGATTTAAGAAAATGGTAATAAAGAGGTTTTTCGAACAGTAGTAAACTACAACAACAAAAATTCATTTTGTACTATTTTAATTAATTAAATTTTTGGCTAACCATACAGCTGTTTCGAATATTGCCAAATACCCATCATCAGTGGTCTTGGAAATAATTCTTGTATTCAATTATTCGTAAATAATTTGTTTGAGACTGCAAGTACCAGGGATTGAAACTCGTGCCCTGCCAAATTTGGACCTCAGAGTAAAAAAATATTAATTAAAAAAGGATTTTATTATAAATAATAAATAAGTTGTTAATTAATATTAAAAAAAATTGAAATTTAAATGAAGAATAGAGTCTCATTGTAAATCTGTTAACAAGAGGGCTGAAAAAATGATTTTCAATGGTTTAAATAAAATGCCACAATTCAAATGCAAAACAACAAACTGGTATAAACTCGTGCACACGTTTGTGGACGTATATTTAAAGGATATGATTACGTACTTCCTGCATATCCTTGAACTAGAGTAAATTGTAAAGCGTGTATTTGCCATGTACTCGTACTACGATTACATGTAGACCCACATGAATGTTATCTGCTGTGTTGAGAAATTTAAGGCTAAAACATTTGCTTTTACTTTGGCATGACATGTGCGTTCTATACTCCCCGCACAGTCATAACTTCTAATAAAAACTTGTTGCAACTCCTATGTTGAATTTTTATTAGTTTTTAGCACATTTTCCAGTTGGTTCTTCGATGCACCTATGGGCCTTCGTCTCAGTCTCGTTTCGTTCTGATATATGCAGTTTTAAATTTTAAGTTAGCAATTCAGACAATGTGTCCTTCTCTCCTGTAAGTGCTAGAACTATCAACATCAATGGCAGCACAAACCCAATTGTCCTGCAATGGCACTTCTAGTTTATACATACTTTTCCACTCAGAGCCTCGCACCTCTTTGAGGGGCCCTACGTAGCACAGAAATATATAATAATTCAGTGAATTGCTTATAAAAAATGTTCAGAAAGTATGCATGCATCTGTGACTGCATAAGTATTTTATACATTCCAGATGCAACTCAGTGAAAGGTAAGCTATTTAGATGCAGTTTGTGCTTGTATATTGAAACTAAAATAGCAACTAACTCATATGTGTGTGAGTATATCAGTTGAATTTGCAACTATCTGTATCACCAAACTTTTTAATGAGAAATAATTACCAGTGGTCGTAGCTGAGCACAGTTTCCGTGCGTTGTGTGCATTTGCATAGTCTGAAGTGGAACTGTGAGTTTTTCTAAAAAATAAGAAAAATATTTGTAATTTGTTTTATTTAATTAATTTTATAAAAACAAATTTGAATGGCGTTAATTTAAATTTGTGACTGAAACTTCTAAAACGCAAAAGTTTTGCAAATTTTGAAATTTTTAATTTATATAAATAAAGTTTTAAGAACTTTGTAAAATCATTGAAAATTAATTAACTTTTCTATGAGAGTGGTTTTCATTTTCAATATTCAGTCACTTAAGTAGCAAAATTTTTAACTCGACATGTATTCGTTTGTGCGACAATTTTGTTATTGGACACAGATTCAATGAATAGGAGGTGCAGGTGCTTTTAATTGAATTTTCATCGAAACTGAACAGAAACTGATATAAATTTCATCATGTTGAAGTGGCTTGCTTCACCTATATTTCCACTGCGTTTAATATGAAATTTAGATTTGATTAAAAAGCCATCACTTTTCCATCTATGCTAACACAGCGAAGTTTCTAAAGAAATTTTTTACGTTTTAAAGCCTTCAATTAGCAATCAATTTTGAGTTTAAAAGCAAACAGCGGAAAGCCTTTGTTATGTTGCATCAAAATATAATATCAAAATAAATTTTTTTAAAAATATCTTAACTCAATTTTAATATTTAATAAATTCAACAATAGAAAACATAAATTTCTCCTAAAAGTAATTTAAAAAGTAAGTAAAATAAACTGTTGGTAACAGAGAAAGACTGTGAAGGTTTTGTGCTTCTTTCGTACAAGTTCAGGAACTGAGAGAGAATAGTTTTTGTATTAGTAATAGTGGTACTAGTGCTAGTATTAGTTGAAGAGTTGATATTAGTGGTAGCACCAGTAGTACACACCTTAGGACTAGTGAATTCGCTGGTTCAGAACAAGTCGCAGGTGCTGCTGAGGTTAGTAGTGGTAGAACTATTCGTAAAGGTAGTGGTAGTAGTAGCAGTAGTGGCAGTACTAGTGAAAGAGTAGTACTAGTTGAAGTGGTAATAGCGAAGTGGTAGTACTAGTGGTAGTACTACCTATAGTAGTATATATAGTAGTATGTAGTGGGATAAGTAGTGGTACTACTAATAGTAGTGTTAGTACAATCTATAGTGGTAGTTATAGTATTAGCGGTAGTAGCATTAGTAGTGATAGTATTACTTATAGTAGTAGTTATAGTATTAGTGGTAGTGGTAGTACTACTTATAGTAGTAGTTATGGTATTAGTAGTAGTAGCATTAGTAGTGGTAAAACTAGTGGAAGTGGTAGTAGTAGTGTACTACTGTAAGTAGAAGTACTAGTGATAATGGTAGTAGCATTAGTAGTGGTATTAGTGCTACTACTTATAGTAGTAGTTATATAATTAGTGGAAGTAGTAGTATTAGTATTAGTGGTAGTGGTTGTAGTATTAATATTAGTGGTAGTAGCATTAGTAGTGGTAGCAGTAGTAGTACTTATAGTGGTAGTAATAGAAGTTGTAGTTGTGTGGTACAGACGTTTTGCAAATAATTAAAATAAAATTTCATCATGATCAGAAAAACTAAGCTCACATAAATTTTATTTAATTAAAGGAGGCTTCAAGAAATGAAGATATTTCCTTACCTATAGCTATTGAAGGACTATGCTTATACGTATGTATAATCAAAGTTATTGTATTTTTAAGCCAAGTGGGGAATGTTTGGGAGACTGGAACTCCTCCGAAATTAATTGAAGCAGTATATTTGTTCATATGTCTTATTAAGACGAGGGCGGTTTGATAAGTCAGTGACTTTTTGAATCAAACAAATAAATAATTTCATTTTTCTACATAATCACCTTTTAGCTCGATACATTTGGTCCACCGTTTTTCTAATTTTCTTATTCCCTCCAAATAATAGGTTTTCTCAAAGCTCTCAAAATAAGCGTTTCTTTCGGTAATGACTTCTTCATTCGACTCAAATTTCTTACCGCCCAGCCATTTCTTTAGGTTTGGAAACAGAAAATAGTCGCAGGGGGCTAAATCTGGAGAATATGATGGATGGGGTAGCAGTTCGTATCCCAATTCGTGGAAATTCACTTTTTTCCATTTTCGTAAAAATTCACGAGTTTGCATGATTGGAACGGCTATCAAATACCAACTGAACGACGTAGCTTGTTCAAAATTAGAAAGTTGCCCACTGCTAGATTACAGCTGACGACAGCACTGTTGCATTTGGAGTAACTGCGTTGGAAATTCAAAAAGTCACTGACTTATCAAACCGCCCTCGTACATCATGACTGTTTATTAAAATAAAATTAAATTATTTAAATCACTGAATTATATAAACTCAACGAATATAATCAACTAAGCACTATACTCATCTGATATGGTCTCATGTGACTTTTTCTGTACCTAAAATTATAATCACCACTTCGAGAAAGGTGCTTGAAGTCAATTGCAGACACAAAATGAAAATCGTAAGAACAGTTAAAGACAATTTGTATTTAGTTTAAAATAGTTAATACTATCATCATCATCATAATCATTAATGGCGCATCGTTCCTAGTTGAATCGTGGCCTTTCTTGTTAATACTATATCCTCAATTAAGTTAGCGAGGAATTTTCATTAGAATAAAAATCTTCAATTTATTAATGACCAATCAGTCAATACAGAGGAAATCAATCAAACTTGATGGAATTAAATATAAGTTGAAAAGGCAAAGTTAAAAAAAAGTTCATGCAATTTAGTTTAATGATCAATTCTTGCATTCAATGCATTCTTTTGAGCATTTCTTCAGTGGTAAGTCTGTCCAAAGTATTTTCAATAGACGGCAATAACACCATATTTTGAAAGGCTCCAATTTATTCATTGCGGTTGTTTTAAGAGTCCAAGTTTGTACTCCACAGAGTAAGATTGACCATATGTAACATTTTCTAAGCTATGGACTAAATTTTAGATTATTCAATATTTTTTTGTACCTTATGAAACAACTTCTAGCCATTTCAATTCTACATTTGATTTCTTGATCTGGATCCCAAAGCTCATTTTAAGAACATCCCAGTTAAATTAATTTTGAAACACGCTCAATATTCTGATTCTGATCAGTGGGATCAGAGTTTTTTTTTACTGACTACCAAAAACTTTGTCGTTTTTATGTTTATATTTAAGCCATAAATTTAGCTTGTTTCGCTTAAAATTGTTATAAGCTCCTGTAAGTCATGATTACTGTCCGCTATTATCGTGTATCTTATATTGTTAATATAGTAGCCGTTTATTTTGATACCTTTGCCGTTATAGTTTTGAAAAGCATCGTCAAATATTCTTTTTGAATATATATTGAATAGAAGTGATGATAGTATACACCCCTGATTCACACTTTTTCTTATTGGTATTAGACAATCTATTGATATCTAAATAGCAACATGTTTCGCCTGAATACTATCCCAAAAAGGGATAGTATGATGCTAATAATTAGACTAAGCCTTATTTCAAAATGTGCTAACAAATTACGTCAACATTTATTTAAACAAGAAAAAAAATGTGTATATATGTATAAAAAGTAACTATTACCGAAGGATACTGTTGAGAAGGAGAAAAATTCAAAATAAACTTGTGATTTTAAGTTTTGAATGAGGAACTTAATACCTTACACAGTAATGTAAATTACAAATCTATATTTGCATATATTGCTAAACCTTTTTGTTTCACACATTTTCTGTTAAATTTTATTCCCAACAAAAAAGAATAAAAAAGGGAAGCAAAATTATCTTTCTTAAAAAAAAAACTAAATTAAAGAAAAAGCAAAAAGTGAAAGTCAACAACTTCTATCTTTTGCTTGATCAGAATGTTGTTGTATCTCTTATAATGCTGTAACTTAAAGGTAAACATATCCATGGGGACTTAGGCATAAAATTACTTTATAACAAACCGCATCATAGAAGCCTCTTCCAAATAAACACATATACAAACAAATTTTTATTTACACACACTTATACCAGAACAAGGAAGAAGTGGTGAGTGTATTAATAGGATAACGAAGGTAAAACTAAATTCCATATAAGTTAGCTAGGTGGCAAGCATTGAGATGGTATGGTGCCATGTTGGAACCGAAGGTACGGTAAAATGAGAGATTTTTAGATTGCTTTGGGCATGTTTATTTGATATGTTCTTCAAAAGCCTTTTTTACCGTTGTTGAAACATCGTCACAAATGTATTAAAAGGATATACTTGTTTGCCGCTTATGGTATAACATATAGTACATGCCTGGGTTACGGAACGAATATCAACACAAATTTCATATTATAGATTTTCACAACATTTCGCATAAATTGATGTTTGATATGTGCTCTTATTTTTTGGATTACATTTCTCTTCAAAATTGTTACCAGAAACAAATTCATTCTTAATTTTAAAGTTGAAATTCGAGTAATTTATTTACTTGGTTCTTAAAACTTGTAATTTTATATTTTAATATCTTTGTCGTTTCCCTTGATGTCTATAGGTTCTCTATTTTAAATTAAATTAAATGTGTTTTCCAATTTTTAAGGGGCTCGAATCCAACATTTTCTGCCGTTGTGGTTGCAAATTGGAAGGAACAATTGGAAGGAACAGACACATTTTCCGGAATGTTAAAACCAAATTTATTCAAAATTTATTTATTCTATTATATTCTAAAAAGAAATATTAAATTTCCTTATTGAACAACGTTAATAATAAAATTTACTTAGTATCGGAACTTAAATTTAGAATTTAAAAATGGTTTTTAAAAATATTGCTTCAGTTATAGATTTAATATTAAATGCACTTAAATTTATTAATTAAAAGTCAAATATTGAAGTTAGAAGGGTTCGAATAGAAACGAAAAGACAACAATAAAAATGTTAGTTTATTTATTCAAAATTGATTGACCATACAACGCTGTTTCGAGTATAATATTGCTCATCATCGATGCGTTTAGGAAATACCATTATTATTAAAGTATTGTATGTTTTCTTTATTTTCTATTAGCACGCTACCTCGCTGCGATTGGCATATTACTATTATTCAGTAAATTTTAATGTCTAGATATACAACTTCATAAATGATAAATATGCATTATTTAATTTAAAATTTGCTGAAAGCAATTTCAAAAGAAATTTACAAGGAAAATAAATCGAACTTATGTGAAATAATATATGAAATCATTTCGAATCGATGCAGATATTTTAAATGTTTGAGAGGAATATTAAATGGTAACATTTCATTCATTTAGATTACTTTAGAAAGTTTTAACCCATTTATTAAAAGGTGTAATTAAAAATTACTTTACAATGGTCCTCATATCGAAGGTCTGAACTTCATAACGATTGTAAAGTGGAGCTTCATATTTATGAGTGGTTTTAAGAACTCACAGCGTGGATAGTTATAGAGCAGATGGTGTAAAGTATGCGGTGTTCGTTATACGGTAAGACACATCAAGTCTATTCAGAAAATCGAAAAAATTTTATATGTAAGTTGTTTAATATTATTAATTTTGCCAACTGCATAAAAAATTGGAAATAAACTTTTCAATTGATAATAACAATTTTATTTTCCCATAAAACATAAAGAAACGATTTAATAAGTCAATATATTTTATCCGTGGATACTTTATTGGCATAATAAGTGCATAATGATTTTTAACATATGACTGCAATGGGAGCGTGAGACTAACTACATTATGGACGTTAAACTTTTTACTAAGCTTTTAGTAATTTGAGTCTTCAACAATTTTAAAGAGCATAAAATAGTAATTCAATGGCATTAGATCACAG
The DNA here is from genome assembly GCF_002237135.1 of Teleopsis dalmanni. Taxonomy (NCBI): domain Eukaryota; kingdom Metazoa; phylum Arthropoda; class Insecta; order Diptera; family Diopsidae; genus Teleopsis; species Teleopsis dalmanni. Next base: position 80,322,170 of record NC_051846.1, read on the forward strand.
CCGTCAGGCTACGAGTATGTGTGTGGAGATTATGGTCTTATAATATTGTTCTTTGAATAGGTCAATAGTTGCTCTAAAAGGACAACACTTGGCATAAGTCAAACAAGATTAAGTTGTGTGACTTAATTCTGACCTCCATTCAAATTTATGAAAATGGTACCTTATAGTGCGGTTTTGTTTCCAATTATCTTGAATAATTAAAATATAAATTAAAAGAATAAATTTGTTTTAGTTACTGTTAACTGCAGTTTTAAATACTTAAAATACAATAATGACATTGAAAAGATCCGAGATCTCAGTTATTATTGAGAATTTGAGTACTTTCTTCTTATATCTTGCTTCTTTTTTTCTGTCAAGTTTGTTCTTAATTGGGCTAAAAATATCATTGTTTAAGATTAGAGGCTTAATATTTTGAGCACATATAGATTACAATAATAATTATGATTATGAAGCATGATTGAAATCTATTAATTGAAATCTAATTAAAAACGCAGATACCAAGTTATCAAACTTCAGACAGACTGCAGTTGTTAACGTCATATGAGGGTCATATAGGTAGAGACTTATAGTTACGTCAAATAAGAATATAAATTATGATTAATTTTGATTTCAATATTATCATTAATATTGAATACATCCAATTAAAAATTGGACTTTTATAGCTAGAGAGTTAAATTCAATTAAACTTTGGTTGAGGGCGTTCCGTGCCTCTTCATGCCAACAAAAATAGGATTATTTGCTAATAAATTTAAGGATTTCTATAAATGTTAAGAAATATACATAAAAAATATAATACTTAGGTTTAAGTACAATGAATGGTAATATGTATAGTTAAAATTGACAATGTTTTTAATTGATTCGACTGTCGACATAAGATACTTCCATGGTCATAACTAAGAAATAGCGTATGCCTGACGTCTTTATTCGACTAACGACTACATAATTTTTTTTAATAACTACTAAATGAACTGTCTGATAACTAATTTTAATTTGTACTATATGCTCATACTTTGCTTAAAATAATTAATTGTATTTTAATTTTAAATAATATCTAATAATATTTATACATTAATAAAACTAAATTACTATCAATTAAAATTTAAACCGATTTCCAGAAAGTAATTAGTTCAAATTAAAAACTTAAGCATAGTGTAAAATTCCCACATAACCCTCAGGCACTCGTAGATACTTCAAAGCCATTAAGTTTGTGGAAAATATGAGAGTTTCATAATAAAGAAAACTTTTGTAGAATAATTAATAAAAAAATTATATACCCAAGCATGAAAATTTTGGACAAATTTATGGCATTTAAAAGTTTTAAGTTAAAACAAACTAACAATGCTGATGTTTACTTGTCGGAGCTCGAATTTTATATCTGATGAATATTGACGCAGAGCAATCTCAGTATATGTATAACCCTACGCCTTAATAATGCAGTCAAAATGAGTGAACTAATTAAAAATAATTGCTTATATAATAAAGCTTTGCTCTTCAAAGATACAATCTATTTCCTTTTAGATAACATTATTGGAGCATAAAATTAGATTACAAGCAATAAACAATGCGAAGTGCATACAAATTCTATTTTACGATTCCATTATTTATGTTCACTAATTGTGCTTCCATGTTCGCAATTCAATATTAGTAACAAAATTTATTGAACTCAGCTACAATTGCGACGACAGGACATTTTGCCAAGCCATAGTGCACCAGGACGTTTAACGCAGAGATACAAGTAACACAGAATTAGAGGACTATTAAAATCGCAGTGAGGTTATTTTAGAAAAAGACAGTTTCGTCGTCCTTTTAGTGGCGATAAAAGTTAAGGAAAATGAATAAAATTGGAACAAAGACTTCACCATTATGACCTTTGGCAGGAAGCGCACTAGAAATGTAATCACTATTAAGCGTGTATGCATTAGGCGTATGTGTTGGTGAGACCGTGAACAGTACAAATAAAAATCCTTTGGCAGCATGTGTAATTAGTGTTAAGTGGGTAGCGGTCCGTGTATGTATTTGACTTTATACTGTACATGTTTAAAAAAGGATATCTGTGGCATCAATTAGCACATTGTTGCCTAAGTATGGTTGTGTATGGCGAATATATAAAGTGAATAAACATTTCAAAGTTTTAGTTAAAAAGTAGTCCAAGTTTATTCAAAGTTTTAATGAATTTAATTTTGTGAACAAAACTTTTGTTAAGCTAAATCGCTGAATCATACGGATGTAATTAGCAAATGTAAACGTGTTTATTTTAATATTTGCTCTGTTAATTAGCATACTTTGAAAGCATATTCTGTTTACTTAGAGTCAATATAATGAAAAACAAAAAGATATGTTTCTATGACTAGTAGAATAGAAATAATCAAATTAAATAGTAACATTCAAAGGAAATAACCGGAACATTATGAGACCCTAACATATATGCAATAACAAAGCATTGAAACTAAGTAAACGACTTATATGTTAATTAACTCATTAAAGGTTTATGATTTCAGACTATACAAATAATTATTAAAATTACTCATTACCAGATTTCATATACAAATAAACTTGTTAATTATTTTTGGCAAACAAAAGTATAAAACTTAAACATAAAAGTTGAAAAACTTTATCGTTGTATTCTTCAATATTATCACTGATGATAGTATCTGAAAGATGATTGATTGATTGATCTGTAGCCAACTCCGAATTATTATAAGTTTCGAGAGGAAAGACCTAACAAAAATTAAGATATTCAAAAGATCACTAAAAGTCATGCATAATGGTGGACTTGCTCAAAAAAAATTTTTTTGGTAAATATGTAGATGAAGATTCAATAGACTCACATTAGTACAGCAGGATGTTGTTTGTCGACCCACTCAGATCTAAAGAAAAATCGAAATGAATTTAAAAACTTGTTTTGCAGCATCCTCGTATGTTAATTAAATATTATTGAGTAAAGGAGTATAAAAGAGTAGAGAGTTGCAATTCAACTGAACTAGTTTGTATATATTTATATTATTAATCAATTAATGTTTAATATATTAAAAAGTTATGTACATTTTAAATGTATACATAGAGATATTGAGATTAGGGTAAGTTAGGTTGAGATGGGCCGTATCTATTAGTATCTAGTCGAGTGTGAGACCGCAGCACGATATAGAAGAGGACATCATCGCGAATAAATAAGACGTAAGCGGCATTTGGTATGTAACACTCGGTCAAGCCGTTTTAATATCTTTAATTGAAATTATAATTTGTTATTATAAAAAAAATACGTTCTAATGCCTTAATTTAAATTATAATTTGTTATTATAAAAAAAAAAATTTAATTCCTTTAATTGTAATTTATAATGTGTCATTATAAAAATTCTGTTAACAACTTTTGAATTTAATTTGTAATTTACTATTATAAAAAAAATGTGTTGGCAACCTGGTAAAAATAGTTTGACTTCGAATCAAACTTCAATAAAGAGAAAAATCATTTGCAATTAATAAGTTGAGCTTGCAACACATAAAATATTTTAAAGTGTTTTTATTTCATTTGTTTTTGTAAAGTTGCAGTCAGCCGTAAAAAACATTACGGCTTATTCACACTCTATGTGGAAATCGCAACAAATAACCACTTAAACAAAAATTCGTATTTATAACTCGAATGTTAAGTCGATCCTGTTCTATGGTTGTGAGATATGGAAGCGCACAATACAATTGTTTTGCGTCTATAAGTCTTCTGCAATAAATGTCATATTTTAAACGAATGGTGGCCTAACCGCGTCAGTAATGCTGACCTCTGGAATGCTACCAATCAGACCTCCGCGCCTGTTGAAATCTCCAAACGAAAATGGCGTTGGAATGGCGTCGTCAAGTACTTCGATGGAATCCTCAAGGTACTTCGACGTGTTGGCGCACCAGCAAGAACATGGAAAAGATCAATACAATTAGAAATGGGAGCTGCAAATTAAATCTGGAATGACGTTAGCCGTGAATCGCGTAACAGAGTGCGTTATGTGCTTCCCTAGGAGATGAGAATGACAGAAAATCCACACTTTTATTTGGAGACATCTATTGTCTACCATAATACGTGGTATTGCCAGAGACAAAGAGAGAGAGAGAGAGAGAGAAAGAGAGAGAGACATAGAGAGAGAGAGAGAGACAGAGATAGATAGTTGTACTACTCCAATCTTTGTTTCCATCACTACTCCATGTGCTACTCTTTGATGAAGTTGAAGATATTTGGTAAGCGTTTCTTAGTTGTCTCTGTCAGATAGATGAATATCAGTTTCGCTGCTTTATATTAATATGATATTTGTTCTTTAAATGTATTAAAGGAATTCACAAGCGATGTAATCCGGATTTTGTGCTACGAAATTAATTTTTTTTTTTTAATTGGTGTTATTGAGGTTTATTTTGGTATTTTAAAGGAAAATTTTGGGTAAAATGCATATATCTTTCAGTCCTACTGGAAATGCTATACAAGAACTTGAATACATATTTAAAATATAGGAAAATATATACTATATTATTCAATGTATAATATATTACTAATAATTATTAATATATTAATATTGTTTAATTAATAAATTTAATATTAATTATATATAATACATAAATATAATATTAATTTGATAGTTAATGTATTAAATTTTTGTTATGCATAAAAAATAAATAATATTATTGTCTCATTTATAATTTATTTTCAGTTCATACTTTAATTTTTAAGATTATTAATGTAGTTAGTTTTTTATAAAATATATTAATTCAATTTTCTTCCTATTCTTCCTTTCTAATATATTCTATTTTAATCATTAAACAAACTATTTGCAAATTTTGTTATAAGATTTTAGTAAAAAAACATTTTTTAAGTCTTTAGTAGATTTATTCTATTTAAGCATCCATATGTTCTTTAATTACCTGCAACATTTATATGAAGACATTATACTATCATAGACTGCTATCATAGACTGCCGTACATAGTTCTTAACATAAAGTTACAAAAATCCTAAAAGTTTTATTGTTATGAACTTATTTTACAGGATAACTAAAATAAAATTTTAATAGATCCCAAATCGTATAAATCCACTAGCAGGCAATAAAAATCTCAGTAACCTAATAAACTTTTGTGGCTACAGCGCAGGAGTTTGGTTCAGTGCCAGTACAAATTCTAAGACGGTTCAAATTGCTGTAATGTGGCATGATATCAAAGCAAAGCGCCAAGTGGCAACAGCTATGGATACTTCGTCTTCACGATGCTGTAACTAAAAATAAGTATGAATTGTGAGTACTAAACTACCGACGTAAACGTCCTGCATTCAACTTTACTTACTTTTTGAGTGGCAGGCAGACTTCAATACCTCAACATAAAAAGTGTCTATAAATTGGTTGGCATCACTGCTGTTGTTTGCCTTAATCCATTTGTTATTGTTTATAGAAAGTAGAAAAGATAAATATATATCTATATGTGGATATATTTGTGTATTTATTTCAGCGCAATTTTATAGCATATTTTTTTTAGTTCACTGAACAAACAGCAGCGCAGAATATTTGCAATGTTATTACGCCGGTACGACGCGTTAAAAATGTGTTACCGTTGTGCAATCAAAAGGCAATCATCCAAATGCTGGCAATCAACACAGACAAGCAAGCATGTAACCCACAAGGGAATCCATTATCTTTCCTGCTGTACGAACCAACTGCGATACCCCATGTCAAAGATGAGCGCAATTGTGAAACAAGTGAAAGCGTATCCAGCGTAATGACGTTCGCTGATTTCAGTGGCATTTAGTCAAGCGAACTTCGAAATCTAATAGTTTAGCAGAAGAGTAGGGTTCAGTTCGATTAGGTTTGGAGAGTAGTCTTTTAGTGGGAAAAAGGTTTAAATTTTCGCGCTTTAATGTTTCGGGTGTGCTGCTTTATGAGCTTGCTCTTGGCTGTTTTTATTATCATTGCATGTAGTGAGCGCACACTTTTATTTACTGGTATGTTTACGTTAACGGAAGTGAAGTAAAGTAGGTGCTTGTGCGCCTTTTGTGCAATATAGAATCAGTTCCATTGATGGGAATAATATCACAGCTCGTTTCATATTTTAAGAGTTTACATCTGAAAAGGGGGAAAAAAATGATGCCACTTGCTTCCGCACTAAAGCGTAAATGTGAGCATTTTATAGAAATTTAATTTAATATATAAAAACCTTGAGTTAAGTATGTTGGGAGGTAGGCATTCACACTTGCCCATTGGCAATATAAATGTAGCACTTTTAATAGGAAGTACGTGTTTCTTTAGAGAATAAATTTATGACGATCTATACATATTTATTGACAAGAAAAGAAAGGAAATGTCTTCCGATGAAACAATTTTCATACTAAGGTTTAAGTATTGATTTTAATATTATTCCATGTATTGCAAATGTGTAGAATTTTTTGTAAGAATTATTTTAAAAAATTCCTGTATAAAACACAGTCAAACTACCCTAACTCGAAGTACTATTTTGCAAAGAAAAAGTTCGACTTATGGAGACTAAGAGTTAAAGAACTTTTTTGTAATTGTATATAATTTGCTCTCTAAACATTGTTGCACTCTATTCAGTTCTAGTTATAGAGAATTCGAATTATAGAAGTTCAAGTTATGGAAGTTTGACTGTAGTTCGAAAATACTTTGTTAAATTGTTCAGTATCTTAATCAGAATTTTTATTCAACTAAAGCTCAATTTCAATTTAAAAAAATGTCTGTTAACTAAAAATTATTTATTTGGAAGTTATTTAGAAAACGCTTATTATGCCGCAACGGATTTCATTTTACATTAACTATTTATGAGTTCTTGTACTTAATTATTTTCATATATTTTTAACAAATCGAAACAAACATTAAGCTACCCAAAATATATTAGGTCTATTTTACTTCAAACTAAAAAGCTTATTTCGTTTTAAATCAAAAATAGTTTCATTAACTCATTAAATGTTTAATTTTTTTTCACGATTTGACCACTTTTCGCGATTTTTTGCTAAATCGATTTTTCTTTCATTGCAGAATTTTAAAATTTCATATTTTAAAAACAAGTCAAGTGAGCTTTTTATACCCTTCACACAAAAAAGTGCAATAGAGTTTAGGTTTGTTGTAGAGACACCGTAGACCCTACAATGTTTATATACTCTAAAGCAGATCAACAAACTGAATTTACTTAGCTTTTACCTTTTATCTATCTGCCTAAATCACTTTAAACTTTATGTTACATCAGTTTTTGAGCTATTCGAATCAAACTTTGCACACATACTAAATGGTAGCGGATTAAGACAAGTCTTTGCTGGGTTTCGGACCACAGAGGAGTTTTGGAAAATGAACTGCTTTTACAGTCCCTCAACCCTTTTGTGTGTTAAACTGGGCTTGTACAAAACAAATAATCAAGGAGAGGGAGAATCATATGCGGCTGGTGTACTGGGAACACTTCCCAGAACTTAGACAAAGCAAAGCACTGATCAAACCGTACTTCTAAAGAAACATTCCTAAATTCTCAAAAGGTAATTTAAGTTTGATAACAGGTTTCATTACAGGAAATTATGTTCTTAAATATCATCTTCATTAACTACGATTATCCGCTAATTCGAAATGTTGATTATGCCTCGAAGATGAGAAAACTACTATGCACCTTCTTTGTGACTGTCCAGCTTCAACCACGCACAGAAGAAATTTATTTCATATGAAATTTATATCACCAGAAATCTGCTCTCTTCTCTAGATTTAGTTTTAGATTTTGTTTACAAGGCTTTAAAGGGCTCTGTGTAATCAATAGTGAAATTGGTACAATAGAATTTTTCTGGCCTCAGTACCGGCTGTTGGGCGATATTAGCTATTATATGAACTGATTAATTGCATATGATTTTTATCTGACTTAATAACGTCTTTCAAAAAAGATAAATTAAAGGCTATTTTATCAGGAAAAGGTTATCCCATTTATTTATTTGGAATAGACTTCCAAATAGATAGTTAAGCCCTCTCTTGGTTAATTATTTAGAGTTTGTGAAATTTCAGATAAAAAAATTATGAATAATTTGTTAGTTATTTTAAAATTTTTAATAATAATTATTGCTAAATTTGTCGTTATATTTTGCATTACCATCATATCCATTCAATTCATAAGATTTCGTTCCATTTGACTTTTTTTATTTTCCAATTTAAAATTTAAATCGAATTCGGACGTATTTTCTGCAACTAATGAATATTTTAAAAAAATATTGAATAAATAAAAAATTTTATTGGAACACAATTGCAGCAATTGCTGAAACTATTTCGAAAATAAGTTGAAAAGTTAGAATAAATTCAATTCCTTACATTATTTATCACTGATTTATAGAAGAATTTTCGTATATATATTAAAATATTTCGCTATAAGGTAACATACAATATTTTTCCTTTTCATGACAAAATCGGAGTAGCACGAGCGGTTCGAACTGCAAGGGACTTATCGTTTCACTACATTAGGCAAAATATATTTCAAAAAGTTTTATAAACTATAAAAAATAATTCTATTACTTGCAATCTGCTATTACTTTACTATTACTTTTTATTAAAATAATTAATTAATGCTAATTATTACGAATAATTACTAGTACTTTTTATAATACATATTCTTATGTTATCTATTTTCATAATACATATATATTTTTATATTTTATATTTTAATTGTATTATTTTCATATTATATAGTCTTATATTTTATGTTTTAATATTATATACTTTTATTTTATATTTTTTTATATTATGTGGTTTTATATTTTAAATAGTTTTTTAGTTAATATTTTTATATTATATATTTTCATATTATATATTTTTATGTTATATATTTTTATATTTTATTTTTTTACATTATATATTTTTATATTATACATTTTTACTTAATGTATTTTTATATTTTATATTATGTATTTTATATATATATTTTTATATTATATAATTTTATATTTTATATTCTTATCTATATATATAATTCTTCTGTACGTGTGTTGACAGCGAACTCCTCCTAAACGGCTGAACCGATTTTGATGAAATTTTTTGTGTGCGTTCAAGTGGATTCAAGGAAGGTTTAGATTCACAATTTTGCCTACTGGATAATGTCTTTTTAATTAATTTTTTATTTTTTGGTATCCATATACTTTTATATTAGAAATTTAAAATTTATTCATGCTTACTTTGATTTGTTTAAAAAGTTTAAAATCTCTAAAATGAATCGTAAAACTGCCGTTGCATAGCTTAAGTGCATTTAAATTCCGCATAATTATAGGTGAGCCAATTTTAAATCTTAAGTTATGTGGTGGTATTCCTGGTAGCGAATTCAAAATTTCAACAGGATAGTTGAACGATTCATTTTAGAGTTTAAACTTTTTAAACAAATCAAAGTAAGAATGAATAACTTTTAAATGTCTAATATAAATGTATATGGATACCAAAAAACTGTATAATAATTAAAAAAACGTTATCCAGTGGACCAAATTGTGAATCTAAACCATCCTTGAATTCACTTGAGCACACACAAAAAAGGACAATTATATATATAAAGATATAAATAACGTACAAAAAACAATGCCACGTCTTCGTGGTCGAGGAGGAAATATTGGTCGACGGACTCGGAATTCACTCCAGAACCGTCGGTTAAATAGATCGGCAGAAAACAATGAAAATGTAAGAAACCAGAATACAATCACACGTGCTAATGAAAATCAAGAGCAACGCAACGAACGCCAGGAAAATTAATTGCAAGGGGAAACAACGTTCGCCGGGTCAGCTAGTATTCTTATATATATCTTTATTATATTTTTATCTCATATGTTTTTATCTAATATAAAATATATGCAGTTTGTATATTACATTATATATATATATATCAGTAGCGAGGCGTCAGCTTTTTGGCAAGGTGTTCACAATTTAATCAAAACAGAATTCCAACTATAACGTATTCCCCCTACTTCTAAGTTTTGTCCTTTCCACAAGCAAATAGCGTACAAGACCAATAAAACAGTTTATTTAAATTATTTATTTAAATTATTTATTTAAATGTTCGCAGCCTGTGATGCACTGGTTTTTATTTACCATAAAGCTGTAGCTGTAGGAAAACGACGACTTACCATAGATTTCGACATTTTTACAACAGGTATCAAATTCTTCATATCTGGAGTTGGTTTATTCATTTTATGAATTAAAATCTTTTTTTCAGAAGATCGTTTAAAAAAAGACATTGAATCAAATCTTTAATCACACATTTATCCATTTCTAAATATTATTTTTCACTTCAAATTTCTTTAATCTCTTTCTTTACTTTTACCATTTTCTAGTATAAAATTGCAATAATGACTTTGTTTTTGGTTTATTTCCAATCTCTACATAAGAGTAAGAAACTCTCATGCATTCATTTACTCTTTTACTTTGTATTTACAATGCCCGGTTCAGTTTTTATACTGAACCATTTGCCCATATAAAACAGCAACCGTGACTTTGATTGTATTTGCACGCTTTGTATGAACTTGCGGGTTCAATTTAGTCGACTGAATCTCTAGTCAAATGTAAAGCGATTTTCGCTCAGTCATTTCTTTTCTCTTTTGTATTTACTTTGCATAACATTGGAAGTGCACTTTTTTTATTGAACTGCTTGCACGTATTAATTTAAGAGTTAAGATTATTTTACGTACATATATTTGTTTGTATGTTTTGTGTTGTGTATTCAATATTGAACATAGTCCCAATGTGAATGTTATTTCATTTACATGCTTTGTAAACAACGCGGTGCAGTTTTTATTCTGCACCTTAGTATATTTCAAGAGGAATGTGTTTTCTCTTTTATTAATTATAAGCAATGTTGGGTGTATCTAACATATGTGTGATTTTGTTTGTATTCTACGTTTTGTGTTTATGTTAATCTGTTTGGAAAAGCTATTATAAAAAATGTTAAGTAGCAATATAGCGAGATTATTTACCTAATAAAAAAAAATCTAAAAAGGAAGCTTTGTTAAGGTGTTCAGTAAACACTCTGAACCATTCGACGCCTCGCCTCTGATATATATATATATCTATATATATACTAGCTGACCCGGCGAACGTTGTTTCCCCTTGCAATTAATTTTCCTGGCTTAGCTGAGTTATAGTATTTGTTGTTATTCAACTTAACCTTTAACATTTTAATGCTAAAATTATTTTGAATTGATTTTTTCTTTTGAACTACAAAAAGTCCACATGCATTACTTATGTTACAAATATTTTCATGTTACTTCAAATCCTTATAAGCACTACATTTTACATGACAAAAGGTTTTTTTTAATATTATATTAACAGTTTTATTATGGGCTATAATGTTAACTTAAAGCTAAATCATGAACAATATTTTTGTTGGGCCATTTTGTACGTATATATATAGATCAGAAGGCTTAGCTTGAATTTTGAAATTGATTTCATCGACATCTAAGTTCTTGGCAGCCAGAATCGCTCTACTTTGAAGCCATTGATGGTTCTGATAATTTTGATATATGTTAGGAAATACGTTTTCTATTAACTCCTCTTCCGAATTAACAATTTTATAACCATTTTCTGGCAATTTAATAAAGTGCGTATTTTCATGAAGACTTACGTTTCCGTTACCAATATCCAGCAATTGTTTGGCAAACAGTTCTGCAGCTAAATCGCTCTGTAGTCCAACACGCATGTTTTCGGTAAGTCGCAATATATGGACACTTCGCCACAAAATGGATGATTTTAGGCAAGCATTGATTTTCAATTAAAGCGCCTCCAAAAAGTCTATAGTTGGCATTTAAATCTTTAAGTGTTCATTTAATGCTTCCAATGAATATTTATGTGACATTGTGCATTCATCCCAAACAATGATGTGACATACTTGAGCCATATTGGACACATTTTAATATTGCATACCCCATTTTCACATGAATGTATGTTTAGTGGCAACTTTAGTGCCGAATGGGCTGTTCTACTACCATCTAACAATGTCGCAACGATTCCAGATGATGCAAGTGCTAAAGCGATATTTCCTTGCATTCTAACCTTTGCAAGAATGACTGAAATTAAGAAAGCTTTTCCAGTTCCTCCTGGTGCATCCAAGAAAAAAAGCCGCCTTCTTTTTTTGCCGCAATTGCGTTCGAAACCCGATCATAAATGACATGTTGTTGGTGCGTTAAGATTTGTTCGCTTCTTGTAACAAATTCAACCAAATCTTCAGAGCTATACTGAAATTCGCGCTGCATATCATTGTTTAATAGATCGGTTGCCAAACGATTTATAATGCGGAATTTAAATGCACTTAAGCTATGCAACGGCAGTTTTACGATTCATTTTAGAGATTTTAAACTTTTTAAACAAATCAAAGTAAGCATGAATAAATTTTAAATTTCTAATATAAAAGTATATGGATACCAAAAAAATAAAAAATTAATTAAAAAGACATTATCCAGTTGGCCAAATTGTGAATCTAAACCTTCCTTGAATCCACTTGAACACACACAAAAAATTCATCAAATCGGTTCAGCCGTTTAGGAGGAGTTCACTGTCAACACACGTACAGAAGAATTATATATATAAGATATATATATATATATATATATGAATATATATTATTTATGTAAATTGATACTTTCATTTTATTTGCAAAATTTTTGTTCGTATATTGTAGCGTATTAAAACACTATGGAAAAACCAAAAAATGTATATAATTTTTTTGTTTAGAAAATAATACAATTTCAAGTAAATTCATTTGTGTTTAACTGACCATTTAAATATAAACACTAAAACTTTTTTCTCATAAGAAAATTAATAAAAACGTAGAACAGTCAAATAACATTTTCTCTAAAAATTCTACCAACTATAAAATGCTAAACCCGTTGCTTTGAATGAAACTAATAGTAATCGTTAAAAAACCAATAAAAGCAAATAACAATGAGAAGATGAAAGCATTTTAACATATATTGTATGTTAAAAAAAAAAAAGAAAAATGCAATCGTCCTTGCAGTCGAAAAACTTCAGCAGAAATTGCTTCCAAAAGGAAGAATTCACAAACTGAATGTTATAAATTACATTGGTTCCACACAATACGAAAGTCGGTGATAATCGCTTGAATTTTTTAGCTTAGTTCATTCGCAGTCAGTCAGTAATTTAGTCAGTCGAGCAGTGGAGCAGTCATGCAGTCATTCCGTCGAGTTTAGACACAAATTTGTCCAGGTATGCACCCAGTAACATAGTTGCATTGCTTAACTTTGATCGCAGACAATAAACTTTTATTTTTTCAACTTTCTTCATTTGAACAATTGTCAGTCTGTCTGTCTGCTAGGGAGTTTATCTCGGATAGACTAGAAGGAATAGAATGGTGCACGGTAATTTTAGCTGCCAAATTTCGTATGCATCTGTAAGTTTGCTTAGTCTTTTTTATTGCAAGCGACTAGACTTCCGCTAAACCAAAGTTTTATGCATTTCTCTTCTTTGCGCTTTGTATATAATTTCTGAAAATCTTATAAATAAGAAAAACTCACAAAAATTCAATAAAAAAACTCGAAAAGTAAAACTTGGTTAAAAATAAGCTAAATTTTTATGAACTGTAAATGTGCAGCGAAAGTAGCTCAAAAATGCTTTCGGCTGCCAACGTGGATATGTGCATGCCTCTGTGCATTGTGCTCCCATACAAAATGGCGAAACGCAGGAAACCGTTCAGAAATAAAAATGACAAAGCGGAAACTACAGAAAAGGAATTTATGAAACAACCTACTAACTTTGAATTTTTTTATATTTGGACTATATATGGGTATGTCACGGCATACGGGTGTGCTTTCAGTTGTTGAGTTGTTTTGATACTATAAAATATTACAAAAATTGAGGCTATTCTAAAAGGTTATATGAGGGTAAACCATTCTGTGTCACAAGGATTTTTCTTAATAGCAACACAATTGCTTCAATTTTATTAGAATTTCCTAACGTTTCTATAAATTGGATTGCTTGTAGGCAATTACGTTTTATTGAAATTTCATTTGAATGACTAAATTTCGATTTAATGGAAACTTTAATTCCTTTGAAGAGTTCATTTTTTTTTTTTATAAAAAGTGTCATTAACAAAACAAAAATTGAAAAGTTTTTATCATTAATGATTACAGCATAATTAAACAAAATATTAATCTCTTTGTGTTAGGAAGGTGTATAGTTAATACTAATGTAATATAAATTAGCTGATGCCATACACAAATATTACTGATCAGTACGAATACTTTGAAGCTAATGAATTAAGATACATTTTAGTTAATACGTATATACTAAGTAAATTTAAAAAAATTCTTTTTTAAATTTAAGAAAAATGGGTTGGGAACTTGTCACTATCACTGCATCTTTTGAGGATTATTGTGCTTTTATGACCTTTGGAGAGATGTTGCCTAATTTCATTACGATATAAGTGCATATGCATTGGATAAGTTCTGAAGTCTGAGTCTGAGTCTGGCGAGACTATCATAGTAACATAGAATGTGTTCTGCTGTTTCCTTTTCTTCGCGATAAAGTTTGCAGCTTTCGTCACTTGTAATGCATAGGTTCGATAGGTGCTTTTTAACTCCGCAATGCCCAGTGAAAAACCCCGTGACAAGTTGGATGCCACTTCTGTTCAGCATAAGTAGCTTCTTTAGCTTGTCTGCAGGCAATTGTATTATCCCAATTTTAAAAGAAAGCTCAAACTGGAAACAAATTAGGTTGTTTAAAATTAATGACACTAAAGAATTTTAGTACAATTTTCCAGGGACAGAAAAAAACAAAGCAGATATCATAGATTTTATTTAGCACCTGATTTTAAGCACTTAATGCTATAAATAATCGTTGCTACAAATATCCACTTAATTTACAAGTGTTGCCACCAGACAGTATCTATTCAAAATACTACTTATGTTAGCGTTATTTTGTCGGGATGTTGTGTGTTTAAAAATTATTACACTTTTTTTCAATTGAGTTTTTTGAAAAAGAAAAACTAAAGAATCAATTTAAATCAACTTATTTTAAATCAAATGTTCAAATTTTGTTTAAAGAATTTAGATTTAACGTGATTTGTAGCTTACCACAAACTAAATATATTGTTTTAACATAATTCATGGCGATTTAAGTATAAACTGATTGGAACCTTAAACTCCTGATGAAGCTATGTAAATAAAGAATATGCTTTGTCAGTATTAATTGAAGTGACATATTTGGAGTAGTAGCATACGATTATAGCGACAATGCTGGTAGTTGAGTATTGTCACTGGTCGTTAGCTTATTAAAAAATTTGGCTGTCCAATTGTGTTGGTATGTGTTATCAGAGGTCTGCATATATCACGCTTATGTGGCGCTTTAAAAAGTTGTTACTTATTTTGGAAATATATTGTCATCAACTATCTCATTTCCTTTCCACTCACATACATTGAGTGGGAATTTAATATAACATATGTGTACATACAGTTCACACCCGCAGGACAATTTCGGATAATTGTTTTTGTTTTGTTTCCAAAGTACATGATTGGAATCATATTCTATCTATAGCCAACATATGTTTAATATAGTACTCTGGCTTGTAGAGCTATATTCAAAAGATCTATATCAGTTGTGTATGAATATGTAGCCATTGAGTTGAATTTGCTATTGGATTATCTGTAAATAGTTCTGTTGTAGTAAAGTTAAGAATAGTTTCTATAGTCGTTAGTCGCTAAGAACCATCGAATATCTGACATATATGTTTTGTTTTTTATATTTCATTGCACCAGAGTAGTATAATCGTATAATAATATCGGTATCACCATCAGCGTGTAATATAAGTACGAAAGAATGAGATAGCGAAACTCCACGTGGTTCCCTACATTATTTTACATGCGTATGTGGCATGAGTTGAATGATTTCTCCACTACTTCATATTGAGTCTGTATATAATCTACGTTAGATTAGTGTTCTCAATCATTTCTGGACGTAAGATTTCAGTTATAATTCAATGATATTTGAATTAAGTAAAGTACAAGGTAGAACTTAATACTTCTCTTTTAAATCAATTTAAACTTACATAAGTTTAAACATTAAGCATTCATGGTTCACTGAGTGCTAGTGAATATTTCTTCATAATTACTAAAGTATGTTATATGACATTTACTTTTACACAGGTCAAATCACTTATTGATACCTATAACAATAAGATATACCAGGATTGTAAAAACCTAGCAAAAGAAAAACTTAGAATCATCACAGGTATCCTAATAGGGCACTGTAAACTAAAACTCCACGAGACGGGAAGAGGCAATAAATCCCGGTAAAGTAGGTTCTATACTACTTTTTATTGACGCAACAGAAGGGGGCACAATAGACCCGTCGGTCGCAATAACACATACCTTAACAATACTAATAATAGTACCTCAAATTGATTAAAAGTTTTATTAACTATTATAATATTGCGTGCTAAAGCATGTGTTAATGAGAGTATATACATTTTTTTTTTCTATATTTTAAATAATGATGTAAGTTAAATATTATTTTGACATTAACTGTTAGTTTATTTCTTTAAATCTAGAAATAACATCCAAATTTATATTGGTTATTAAATGAATTATTAATATTTATATTAGAAATATTGTTTTATGTTGAATAACCAACTTTTATATAGTAAATTTATAAATACTTACTTACATAAGTATTGGCCATAGCTATCCGTTATCAGGTTTTGGCATAAGGCAGCATAACTCTCCATAGTCTTTCCCCAGTTTCATATATCAAGTGCTGTTCTACTCCTTCAACGGAGACACAGTCTACTTCTTATTTCCTTATCTGCGTCTTCATATATCTTTTTCTATGGAGTGTTGTTTTCCGTCCTCAGTGGTTGTTAATTCCCTGAATGATATTAATGTTGTGATTCAGCTCGGCAACTCATGGTTTATACGGATGAGGTAGAGTAGGTGCCATTTCGTAGATGACCTAAGATCTTACAAAGAGCTTACCTCTGCTTAAGTTTATATATACATTTTTAGAAATTAATTGTTTTATGGTAAAACCCTTGACGTGAAAAAGGGCACGCAATATAACTAAAGCAAAAAGTAGTTATAGTTTGAATGTATATATATGAAAGTATCAAATTTATAACAAATCTAGCATTTTCTTTTACTTTTAATCGCCATAGGGAATTTTCTGAATTCATTATTGAACTGGTGCCCCAACGCACAGTAGGTTTAAACCGGGTTTTGCCGATCAAAATTCTGTAAATTCTAAAGCAGTAAAGATATTCAAATTAAATTTTCCTAAAGCTTTGTTTTTGAAATGGTCTTTCTTTTGAATCTTATTTGAACCCAATCAGCATACCGGCACCCCTCTAAATTGCGGCAAAAATGCTTCATTTTCAGATTTTCTTTGTTATCTCAAAAACTATGACCGCTGGAAAGTTTGTGTATAAAATACTTGCATTATAATATATATATCCCAATATTTTCAATATTTCCAATATCATAAATTTTTCATGCTTTTTTGCCTACTGCAACACTCACCACCCATACAAAATATTCATAAAAACTTATTCGTTATCGTTAAAAAAACTTTTTTCTCTTATAAGATTATGTATATTAATTACGTACATAAAAAATACAAAATTCAATATCTCTGTTGGCTCAGAAAATACAGAATTTTGATCGTTTAATTCCTGCTTTGAAACACTGTGTAACATGATCATGCAAATCTATAGTTAAAGACTCTTTTTATCTCTCCAAACACACTCTCTTTTATTAACGTTAATCATATTTTAAATAATCCTTTTTGAATTAATTCTAATAGTCTAATTCTAATTCTATAGATTCTATAGAATAATAATCTAATTCTATAGATTTGATCATGCAAATCTATAGTTAAGGACTCTTTTTATCTCTCCAAACACACACTCTTTTATTGACGTTAATCATATTTTAAGTAATCCTTATTGATTCAATTCCAATTTTCCTTCTCTTTCCTGTATCTGTTTATATATTCTCATACTTTATTTCCACTCAAACAGTTGCTAAATTCTATTCCCAGACAAATGTTATTAAGTACATGTATACATATGTTCTTTGAGCAATTATGAATAGTTTTACATATTGTACATATGAGCATTAAGTAACATGAATGATTACATAAATATAATAGTAAATACGTACACAAGAAATCATTCGTTTATGTGCTGTCAGCTTCATTAGCATATTTTTGTACAGAGCAAAGCGTCAAAAATATTGCTATAAGTACACGTAAGTGAGTCTATGGCTTTATTATGACAACGTGCTGGCGATAAAATACCTGTGCAAAAATCACACAAAACACTACACCAGTTTCACTATTAACATCAGCACAGCTCGTGCATTTCCACAGATAAAATCCCACTCAGAAGCAATTACACAGCACAGGGAATTTATCCGGAAAACAGCAGATACAAATTTACAATTTCGGGTACGTTTTTGACTGTTAACCAGTGCACCTCGCTGTAATGAGGCACCACAGCACGTGTTTATGGTAAGAACGTTGGTGTTTATGCGACTCAACAGCGCCATCTATTATCCTGTCGTTATGTCGCAGTCAACATAGTAGAGCACGTATGCGGAGCGAGCACAGTCACTTCTATTTGTTTGCTTACAGCAATTGTTGTTGTTGTTGTTGTTGTTGGTTTTATTGTAAGGACATAAACAATTTCGCGCCTTACTTACAGGTGCTCATATTTTTCTTTTTCGGGTTAAAGCGGTTTCATTTTAAAAATGTACGCCGCTGTGGGACCTGTTGTTAAAGATACCGTTTTCAGTCGAAAGTTGCCAACAACAAATTAAAGTCAAGGCATTAAAGCTCCGAAATATACACACCAAAATTATATTTGAGTTATTCCAGCAATTTTCCCATTTTCATTTCATCGTACAACATTAAATTACGAAATCCTTTGAGTTATATATATATATATGTATATAGATATGACAATGTTAAATGGAGGCTTGTTTGTGAGTAGTTTTACTACTTCTTCTAGGATTTGCACATCTTTCACAATTAAAAACTTAAGTGCGGTCGAATTCGTAATGAGTTTACTCAGCTCCCCCGCTTTTTGCCATTTTTCATTTTTAAGTTTTGCATAAATTTTGAAATTAAATGATTCTGGGAGCGGAGCAAAAGTAAACTATGAAAGATTTGCGATTAATTAAATAAGTTCTGTGCACTGTAAAATAAATAATTAACCAACAAGGAAGTTAATTAACTTGGCAGTCAAGAAGTAGTGCCGGCTTTATATAAATATGTGTTCATTTGTACATTTGAATGAATTTGCTTAAAGTTGAACATTTGAAATACTTTTCAGTTTGAAAGTTTAAATAAACTTCAAGAAGCTAAGTAAGTTGAAAATAAAAAATTTTATAAATACAAAATATAATGAATTTACGAAAGTTTAAAGTTTTTGCACTAAATAACTAGAATTACAAACCATAAAAAATAAATAAAAATAAAAGTAAAAGTTTAGTAAAAAGCGAAATTATATTACAGCGTACAAGCTTTTATTTAAGTAATAAATTAATTAATTTTAACAACTTCAGTATATATGTATTCATGTATTTAAAACAAGTAGTATTATTATGCAGATATTGTGTAAATAATAAACTATGGCTATTAGATTAATTAAAAGTTTTATGAAAGCATAACTATAAAGTAAAGAAAATATACAGAAAAAATACTTGCTTATCCTATTTAGATACAATAGTTAGAACGGTGTTCATTTGAGCGATACATTATTACTTGTAGTAGTAATGGTAGTGTACTACATAAGTTTACTCATTAACTCACTAAACAATGTTGAAATTAAACTATTTTTATACAACATTGAAAATCCATATAATGAGTCAGTTGGTTTAAATACAACCTTTGAAAAAAAAATATAGTAAATAAAACTTAGATTTGGTTAACTAGCTTTCACCGGCGATCCTAGGGGGATCCACTTAGGCCTATAAGCCCATTGTGCTACCGCATTATTAAAAACCCAAGGGTATAAAGCTAAAGAACCTTTGGCAAAGCTTATGATGCTATTTAAAGGGAGGTCATGTATTTCGCCAAGATCCTCAAAAAAGAATGACACAAAATGTTAAGGTGGCGCCGTGCATCTGCCGGACAAAAGCAAAGTAGGTGGAATGCGCTTTCATCATCCTCATCACAACTGCGGCAGATATGATTGAAAGGGAAATTTAATCTCCTAGCATGGTAACCTAAAATACAATGGCCTGTAAGTAAACCTACTGCAAGACTGATATCTCTACGGGGCATCTCTATGCGAAAGTTGTATTTTTTTCTATTTGTATGTGGCCAAATTGCATACGGATATCTGCATATAGTAGAGTCTACCCATCTTTCATTAAAAAGTTCAACACAGGAAGAACTCAATACCAATATGCATGAACCCCGTCTGGTTAGCTCGTCTGCTTTGCAATTACCGAAATATCCCTATACCGGGAACCCAGATTAGAGAGATATTGAACTACTTCGACATCTCATTTAGAGATGTGTACCAGTCAAAGACTCTTCTAGATGTAAATTGGACTGAACTCAAGGACTTTAGTTATGATGCTTAAAATGTTTTTTAAAATATCGTTCATAATTTTTTTAGAGTTAAAATATAATAAGTAAGTACTGTACTTCATATAAACCTGGTATTGGGTATAAAATCTGAAAGCTATTTTTTTATTTTCTGGAAGGCCCAGATTCTTTTTTAACATCTATGATAAAATCTAAAAATCCAAAGTTATTTCATTTATTTATTTATTATATTTATTAAGTTCAATGTTTTCTGACAGAAATTTATCAAATATTAATTACAATTCTACATTATAACATTAAAAAATGAAAACATTTTTGTTTGTTTTTCATACGTTTTAAACATCATTTAGTCATTCTAAGTGATTCTGACAAAATTAATTATAGATGTTAACTCAATGAATTATATTGTCTCTTCTTAAACAATTTAATCACATTCAGATATACCAAGTAATTGCGAAATCTAATAAATAAAATTTGTTGTATTTTCTATGAAATTCAAAATTAATTTTATTCAAACTTGACGAATTAAAATTCACGAACTAAAATGTAAACACGTCATTTTTACCCTTAATCGGAGTATATCTTTAACAATTTTACTGAATAACATCCCATACTACAAGCAGATAATAGGACATACTTAGGTATTCATCTAGACAGGCAACTAACATGGCACAAACACATTGAAGTCAAAAAACTAGAAATGTAGCTAAAAGTCTAAGTTGCATTGGCTAATTAATAACAGATCCTCCCTATGTCTAGAGTAAAAAGTACTTTTGTACAACAGTATCATAAAAACAATATGGACTTATGGTTTCCAGCTATTTAGTTATGCAAGTGCTTTAAATATTGAAATTATTCAAAGAGCTCAGTCAAAAATACTGAGAATAATCACTGATGCTCCATTGTATATTAGAAATGAAAGCATCTACCGAGTTCTACAAATTTCCTTAGTTTAAGCTGAATTTGACAATATAAGAAAAAAATACAATAAAAGACTGACAGAACACGTCAACCCCTTAGCTAGGAATCTCGCTCATCCACTACTTCCCGGTAAAAAAAAGTGCTGACCAGCCATTAATTAAATTTGAATAGCTTTAAGTAAAAACCCCAATTTTCTTACTGACCTAAGAAAGCTCAATTGTTTTTTATAAATCACCTAATATTCATTCCAATGAAATACTTTATATTATAGAGTGTATATTTAAAATAAAAATTGAAATAATAAGTATAATAATAATAATGTACTTGTGACCGAAAGGTTTTCGGAAGTTCTCATTTAAAATTCGCGCGCTGTATATTTTTCGATATTTTAAGTTTATGTAGTTTGGCAGCACTTTCCTTAATTACTATGCCAAAAATGAGCGCGATCTGTCAGACAGTTCGTTTACGGCAGCTGTTGAAACCAGTTCACCTCAGTAGTGCGTTGCGAAAAAACAATGGAAAAAAATATTGAACAAAGAGTTTGCATCAAATTTTGTGTTTCGAACGAAATTTCGTGTGCAGAATCGTTGCGAATGCTACAAAAGGCTTATGGGGAATCAGTTTTATCGAAAACTCAAGTTTATGAGTTGTACAAAGCCTTTCAGGACGGTCGTACGACCGTCGAAGACATGCCGCGTTCTGGACGACCTTCGACCTCTACCACCGACGAAAACATTGAAAAGGCAAAGGAAATCGTGTTCCAAAATCCTCATGTGAGTGTTAGAGAGATAGCACGAGAGCTAGGCATCGGTCGTGAGACCACGGCCTCAATTGTGGAAGGATAATTCATGGATTTTTCATGACGATAATGCTCCCTCGCACCGAGCCAACATTATCAACGATTTTAAGGCCAAACATTCAATAAATACCATCAAACAGCCACCGTATTCACCTGATCTTGCACCGTGTGACTTTTTCCTGTTTCCCAAACTCAAATTACCACTCAGAGGAACGCGTTTTGAATCCATAGAAGACGAAAAACAGAATTCGCAGAGGGAACTCAAAGCCATACCGGAAAGCGCCAATAAAAATGTTTTGATGATTGGAAGAAACGTTGGCATTTGTGTATCGCTTCTAATGGAGCATATTTTGAAGGAGATAAAATAAATATTGATGAAGATTAAGAATTTTGCGTTTGTACATTGTGACCGGAAACTTTTCGGTCACAAGTATGCATAATATCATATGAAATAATTAGTGAAAAGATTTTAAAACTTATTATTAGTCTCATTGTAAGAGAAGATATAATAAATAATAAATGTGTTAACAAAAAAAAAAAATAAAATTTGATAATGATATTCATTATTATTCGAACATATCACATACTGTATTGTATTATATTCTTTTAGCAGATAATAAAAAATTTGAGTTGCGTTTGTTTAGATTATATGAGAGTTATCGAATGTCCACACTGGTTCCAAAAATAATTTCATACTTCGTTATTTAAATATAATTTTAAACAGTATTATATCATGCAAACTGCAGTCGAATATCCATATTTTTTTATTGATTTTGTAAAAATTAGTCAAAAAATTTATAATTAATTAAATAAATTAGTTTAGAAACTTACTCTAGTTACATGACATCTGATCAAGCATTTATTTTACGGCGATTAATTATATATTAAAAGCTATATATAAGTATAAATAAATATAATTACTTAAATATAACAGAATTTTCAACTAACAATTATTGATAGTGTGATATATATCTTTTAGACTAATACTTAAAATATGAAACTAGTATTCTGTATTGAATTATCAAAAATTCCTGTTTCTATTGTTTTCATAACAAGAATTTGCTCTAAGTTATACTTAATTGTGATTACCACATATACAGCGCATTTCCATTGATTTCCATTGATTTTATGATGAACTATTGTTCGACATTCCTTTTATCCTTACTTGCTCTTGTATATGATGATGCACACTGACCACCTGCAGTGGAATGTTAGAAATTGCATGTCGAATGTATGATTAACATAGACTGGGGCACTTACCACACATTGTAATGAATATGCTTTGTGATTATTAACTTGATCAGTATGTAAATTGTATAATATTTTAAATAAGGAATGCCTTTGATAAAATTTCATGCTGATTATGCATCTATTGTATAATCGAACCTTTTGTATATAAAGCACTGCAAAATAATGAAAATATTTTTCACGAATGCTTAAAAACACTTCAATGCAATATTTAATATATGCATAAAATTATATAAAAATTAATCTGTACACAAAAAATTATGAAATTCAATAAATCTCTATATTTACTATAAATTTCTCTCTAACTCTTAATAAATATATTCTTCTGCATAGAAATAAAAATTATGTTAAAAAGGTATTTAATAATTACAGTAATTATATTAAAATTACGATTTCTATCAAATTTTGATCTTAACTTATAGTCCCTTCTTCAAGGGATATATTACACTACAGGATCTGTTCGATGACTTGTCGGTACATAGCTGGAAATAGTTCGAGCGTAATATGACTTAATAGCATATATAACACAAACTAATATAAGTATTTTAATAACAATTATTATTTGAGTTGGATTATAAATATTCACATAAAACAAACAATTTAACACGCGTTTGTAGTTTTCGTTTTTTACCATCTGACATCTTCCTCTTCTTCTTTTTCTCAGCTGTCATACTGTCTAACAGGGTTGCCTTCTCTTTAGGGTCGTTTTTCAATAAAAGATGTTTGAGAAGATGTTTTGAACAGTTGAGAGTTTCCGGTGCAACGGATAAGAATGGACATTTGCGTAACACAGCGGTTAAAAATTCCATGATCTTGGAGATCAATTCGTATTACCCAATCGTAAAATTACAGATCAAGTAAAATTTATCGACTAACAAAGTCGAAACAGGCTGTGTTGTGTGGCTTGTGACAACAATCTGTCGAGGCTATATATTTTCCTCATCATATTTACAAATTCATGCCAAAAATAATTGACAATCATGTGGTTGTAGAGATCAGTTGGGGTGTCTGCGTATGTAATACCTTCGGAAAAGTTTTTACGACTTCAGATGAATTGCCCTACCATAGAGTGGGATTGTATGGATGCAATGTTGTTTTGACAATGATTTGTGAATTTTCACTGAGCCAGTTGTAACAACTTCACATACAAATTAATACCACGACGTGAATAATTGTTTTCTAGATATGATTTTAAAATGGTTAGGGCTGTTTCATATTAGAACACGCTTTCCGATATTTGACAAAAGGGATTTGTAAACTATATATAATACATTTGCGCTGAAAGTAAATATGAAGCTAAAGTGGAATAGTTCATAGGTTCTTGCAAAAATTTTCATTGGCTATGTAAAAATATTTATAGAGGAAGAAGTTGAAATTGAACTGATTCACAAATTAAGAGGATTAAGAGGAGGAAAAGGAAATTTAAAAAATTGTTGAAATGTGCCATATTTTAAAAACGCTCTCATAAATTTAATTTGTTGCAGCGCAAGAAAAACCAATAAAACTGTCAACATATTAAAAAAGTCGGAAACTGGCGCCATTGCTGATTTGCAGTTGCGTTCTGATAACTCGGTGCAGCCCTACTAGAAAGCCAAAGGGAATCCTGTGGAAAGCACATATTTGATGTATAATAAAATAAAATAAAAAGCAAATGCAATTAAGTCGTGAAAAATTGTGGCCTTTTATCACAAAAAGAATTGTGGTTTCATATTTTCATTTACATTTTTTTTCATTGCGAAATGTGTTTATTTGCAAAAAATATTTTTTTTGATATTTAATTATGCCTGTATCATGTCAAATTCTATAAAACCCAATTAGTTCAAGTGTTAAAAAATATTAATTATTAAATACAGAATGGCAGTTTTGCTTTAAATAAAAATTTTATATTTAATTGAAAAAATGTGAAATGTGTTAATCAATTTCATTTTTATTCCATTAAAACTGTTTTTTCTTTAAATTTATTAAATACTGAAAGTGTTTAACAGTATTCGGTAATTAATATTTTTGTAGTTATCATATGTATTTATGAAATTAGTTTTCGTTTTAATTATTTAGAAATAATTTTTTTTACAACAGATGTTTCCATATATATTATTAATTATTTCATTTAAAAGATGGGCCTTCAGAATGTTTGCTCTCCTCAGTGGCATATTCTCTTCTTGAGATCTCGCTTACCAGCTTTTTTTTGTTGCATAGTAGTTCATCCATTTTTTTTTTGATATATTAATAGTAATTCCAGAATTATTATTATTAGGTTATAAACATTAAACATTAATAAAGTGAAAATATTTATCAAAAGAACTTAAGATTTTTATCTACATGTTATAAGTAATTGAAAGATAATTATTTAGAGCAGGGCTTTCCAAAGTACGAACCGCGGGTCACATGCGGTCTGCGGCAAGTGTTTGTGCGGCCCGCGACATGTTTTTAATCTACTAAAATCTTTTGGTGTGCTGGTGAAACCACATTATTTTATTTTTATGATATACGAAATAAATGAATTTAAATTGATAAATTAATAAAACTAAATTTAACATCATAACCGTATTTATAATGTTATAATGTGTTTATAATAACAACTACGAACATACGTATTTGTTTCTGCGGCCCTCCAATCTGTACAGTCATTTTTATTAGCCCGCGATCGCATCTGGTCTGGACAGCTCCGATCTAGAGTATGAGATGAAATACACATATATAGACTTATATAGAATAGCCGGATAAAACACCTGTTTATGGTTGAAAGAGCATTTCATATTCCATCTCACTGAATGAAAAAAAACTTAGTAGTTGGTTGCAAGCAATCAAAAAGGTGCTTCGGCAGACACGAAACTTCATATATTGTTCAATATCAAACCCTAGAATCGCGTTTCTATAAATATATGATCACTTACATCTGAGACCAAAAGCATATCGCGTACTGCAATTTACTAAGCATCATAATGTGTTGAGGGAAACAACATCAAGTATTGAGTACACTAAAGAGGAGTACATTACAATCGGAACAATAGGTTGTTTTACTAACATACATGTATTTCACTAGGTGTAAACTTCACAGATAGGTTCAGATATCTCAAATAGGCAAAAGATTTCCCAATAACTTGGTTAACATGTTCGCCGGCATGTAAATTTGAGTTGAAATGGAAACATTTTACCGAATAAGTAAATTTAATAATTGAATTACCAATTGATACAGAAACATATAGTTTATATTAAGAATTTAGTTTCGTTAAGACGTACATTAAAATCAATTAATAATTAATGTCTATTTATTAAATTATAAATTAATTAAAAGTATAATTTTTAAATCATGCTTATATATATGTGAACATGTAGATAAACATTTATACTATTTAAAATAAATGCAGAATATTTGCTAATAAATAAAACACTCAAAACTGGACTTCAATTCGAATTGAGAGGAGTTTAAAGAGGTGATATTTGAGACGAAGTATACAAACTTATTCATTTTTAACTCAAACTAATTTGTATTTCTTGGTTTTGAGCTGCGAGTGTAAAATGCTATACTTAAGTTTTTAACAACGAGATTTTCAATAATTGTCGGGAATCAGATAATTGTACTTCATAGAAATCAAAGTATCCGCGGTGTTTTGTCACCAGATGGTGTTGGTGTTAGTATGACATTTCAGGTTATATTTTGTTTCTTGACAGGCTTCTATTTGCCACTCATGTAAAAAGTTATATTGATTTGAAAATTAGTGAAATATCTTAATAAATAAGTTATGTTTTGACTTTTTACTACAAAAAAAGTAAAATGTGAAAAAATATGTCGGTTAAAGATGAGGATGCTATGAGTAAACGTCGGACCCAAGAATGGTGTGTTCGATTTCGTTTCGACCATTTGTGTTTGAAAGATGCAGCTCACTCTAGTCGATAGAGTAAGCTGTATCGAGAGTGCAAGGAGTCGAAGACAGTAAACATAAGCCACATGACAAAAGACAAGAGCAGGTTACGTAAAGATGATGAATGTTTGCGCACCACACAAATCAACGCATGAAGAAATTTGATTGAAGAGAATAATTACAGGTGATGAAGAATGGATTAAATACGAAAACATCTAAAGCAAACGAACATATGAGGGTAAAGAAGGAAATTGTCTAATACTAGCTCTTAAAATTTGATGGCTTGAACGAAACCATCATGAAAAATTGACCAGAATTGGTCAGCAGAAGGAGCTTTGTTTCGTCATGATAATGTCAAACCAAATAAATCTTTAAGGAATAGGAACAAATTGATGGAACTTGATTGGAAAGTTTTGGTGCATCAACTTTATAGCCTGATTTACACCTGTCTGACTAACATTTATTTCGCCCTTTGGAAATCATAGACCAAGTTTTTCGCCTACAAACCACAAAAGAATGACAAGAAGTTATAAATAATAAGGCCAATAAACTATATACTTGATTAAAATCAATTTTTAATAAAAATAGGTTTGTTAAAAAATGCAGCAAACAAACGGCGGATACGTTTTATTTGATCTAATAAATGCCAGTCCAAAAACACCTCAGAGCGATTTAAGCTTAAAACTTAAAATATAGCAAATTAAAAGATGTTTAATGGACTTTTTTAGTACATGTTTCTTTTTTGGTAGAATTTCGTCTGATACAAACTTATTCATTTTTAGCTCAAACTTATTTGTATTTCTATACAATACCTTAAATACCTTAAATATTGAAAACCGATCTCACACCTCGGACCAAGGCATTAACAAGAAATTTCCAAAGTGAAAACATGTTATAACGCGTTGGCCAAAACACCCTGTATAAACAAGTTAATAACCATAAGGTTCAATTAAAATCAATTTTAAATAAATGAAGTAGTAAGAAATAAATATTTAAATGCAAAAATATTTATTTTCCAATTCAATTTGATGTTAGTTTTTAACTTACTGTATGCAAATCTTATAACAATTCAGTTGAAAACAATATTTTAGACATTTAAGTTTTATTTTTGTATATGATTTTTGTATGTGCATATGTTATGAGTATATATAATCACTTTAGATTTCATATCACGTGTCGAAATCTACAAACGCAAAGCTATTATCTATCATTTGTGCCATATCATTTATAAATCTCTACGATTGTAAAAGCTTTTTCTGCATTTAAATTCCTTGTATCTTTTACTTCTAGAAAAATGTGTAAACATTTGGAAACAAGTATTAAAAAAACCTTCCATGTCTTGGGTTATACCTCCGACATAGATTTCAGACATTCACAAATACTCAAAGCATTTATCTTCGTCAGCTTCAAAAATGCCTTCATATGGGCACACAGTGGCGTTTGCTAATAACTTAAGTATCTCAAAATGTTGTTAAGTTTTTCATTTTATTTGCACAAGAAAACTAATGTTCTGACCTTTGACCTTGGCAATAAAATCTACAAAATATTTAATGACATTAAAGGAAAATATTTGAATACTCTTCAAAACAAGAAAATTGATATGAAATGTCAATGACATAGAAGAAAATTTGGTGAGCATGAGTTTCAACACATAAATCAATTTGATGTTATATATATATATACATATATTAAGATGATGATATTCTTAATTGAAAGAGATTATAAAAAATTTGATTTCAAAAATCGTTATTTTTTTTTTAAAGATTTTATTTTATGTGAAAAACATTCGATTAAATTATATCGTATAAGCAGCATGAGAGTCCAGCATCAGCTACCTTTCATATACTAATTTTTTAACTAGTAATCTGTTAACTCTAAAACTAAAACTCTAGTCATCTTCAATGTGTTCTCGCCCTTTATCAAGCCGATTCTATGATTTAAAAAGTAGTCATAGTGTTGTCATGTTTTCTATATAACATAGCATTTTAAATGCTTTGTTGTGCTTTATTCAGTTTTTCTGATTAAATTAAATCCACATTATCTAACCCGATATTTTGAATTACAAAATATTATCAAACTTTCCAAACTTATCAAACGTCTTCTTGCTTATTCAATCATTAGCAAACTAAACATCACATCTGTGTGATTGGGGTTCAGCTGTGCTTAGTTCCCGGACCTACTTTGTGAAAAGTCGTATTTGATGGACAATTGCAATTGTAAAATCGCTCTGGTAAAACGACAAAAAACTTGTATTATATATTATACAGATATTACGCATTCAGGCGATGACTGCCGTAACAAGTTAATTCCAAAATGCAAACGTTGATGTGGCAACCAAGAAAACAGGGCAATTTTCATAACTACATATAAGGTGCCTGACATCATCATGTTTAGTGCATGATATCAGACACCTTGAAGTAATGCTTGACGCTGGAATGCCATTTAAGAAGCAACTTACATCAGTGGGTGAACAAGTTTTAAGGATTATTTGAGCTCTATTGCAGGTAATAGCAAATGTATGAGGTCCATACTTTTGTAAAATAAAATTAAAACCCCGAGTTGGATGGAAACGCAACGAAGGATGAGAAGGGAGGATGTAGCCTCTGGGAAAGTCAAGGTAGGTGAAAAATTTCCTATAAAGAAGGATGTGCCTACGTAAGGTAAACTAAAATTGAACTTGACGCGGATGGTATGGCATCTTTAAATAGTATTTACATTATTTTCATATTGCAAAAAAATCGTTCTGTCTATAAAATGCACTGAAATGGGAAACATTACTATTGTAACTGTTCACGCTTTTACAATAAGAGATGAGGTATTCAGGAAGTTATCGCAGAAATCCTCTTAAATTGAAACCTCGTACCTAACATGTGCTACTCGTATAGGTCGCAAAATGGCAGACAGTCCTGGAATGGTAGACAGTTCTGTTGATATAAACAGAAATTATGTCTGAATTCTTTTTATTTACTTTTTTATTAAAATTATTGACTTGAAATCGTCCAACAGCTGGTTCTGCTGCCAGAAGACCCCTATTGTACTAATTTCACTATTGATTACACAAAGCCCTTTAAAGCTTTGTGAACAAAGTTCATAACTGAATTTAGAGAAGAGCTCTGTCAGAAATTTCATATAAAACAAGTTTCTTCAGTGCGTTATTAAAGCCGGACAGTCACAAAGAATGTGCATAGCAGTTTTATTATCTTCGAGGCATAATCCGCATTTAGAATTAGCAGATAATCGTGGTTGATGAAGGTGATATTCTGGGAAGTCTGAACTCTGTTGATGCGAACACAATAAAGAAAGGCAAAGTAGCAGCATGTGGAGAGCCGAAGCAACCGGCAGGTATAATATTTTCTGGCAAAATATTCATTAGTTGTTCCAGCGGGAAACATTCGTGCAGACGAGAGGAGAACCTAAGATGGTTCTCTAAGCGCATTACCCACTGGCTTTCAATGCTTTTACTTCAAAAAAAATGGAAAAAAGAAAGATAAAATTTCTGATAGTTACATTATTGACAGTGCAATAAATATATAAAAAATATGATACAGTAAACACTCGACTTCATTAAGAAGATACACCGCATGCAGTTTTAAAATTCTTATTTAATCGCATCCTGTATGCATATGTATACTCGTAGTAGTGTGAAATGTTTATAAATAAGCGTCAATTGACAGGATGTTTATCAGTATTTGAAATATTTTCAACAACTTTTCCCATTTTAGCAAAATTGAAATAATACTCATTGAAATCGTTTGTACAGGCTAGCTTGAGTCTAGTGCTTCATTTAATTAATACTTGCTAAAGACTGAAACATCAATGAATTTGCACGATAAAATTTTTCAAATATCCTTGTGTTGAACAATATTGATTTTGCGTAGTAGTCTTGTTCAATTAAATGTAAGGGTATTTTTGCTTTGCAGATTCGAAATCAAATTTGAGAATCCATTTTCGCACATTCTGCTATATCCACATATGTGTTTTGATAGTGAATAGAAACCAAAACAAGAACAATTCTCAACAGCGAAAATTTTAAATTTGCTTTATCTGAGTTTGGAACTACCATCAGTGTTAATGTACGGATTCACATTTTGCGCTGAAAAGCAAATTACATCAGTTTTAATTAATGAGTATATCTGTTCATACAGGGTACTGATATTTTTATTCTGTAATGATTACTATTAAATACATTTCATACATTTTGGTATTTTTATATGAATTAAAATAGTATTTTTTGTATTGATATGATATGATTTAAATTGGACCATTCATTGGACCCATTGTATTTAAAGAAGATGTGTGTGAAAAATAATGAGTATTAGGTTAATATGTAAGACTAATCTACTACATTTAATTCAAATAAAAGTTAATGCATTTGAAATTTCTCAATTTATTAAATCTGATTTTGCCCGATATGATAACATATATTGCTTAATTTATCTAATGGTTCCAACTTGTTAAGGTAGACGTTCAGTTTATCGATTCATATTATTCTTTCCTTTGTTTTGCTATTACTTGTTACTATTACTTTTTTCTTATATATGTCATGGCATTTCACTTATTGAAATATATGATCGAGTTCACGAATGTACGGAATTCCATAAAACCTGTTCTTCAGTAAAACAGTGCCTTAAATTTTTCAAAGTATTCTGACATACATAGGTTGTCTTTTAATTCTTGCGTCTAGGGCCCATGTTATATAGTGAGTCATGGGGTTGTCAAAATTGTCTTTTTTGTGTTTCGACGAAAATGTATGTTATGCAGAGTGTCACAAAAATTGTAATAATTTGGTACTAAAAGACACAAATCTTAAAACTTATTACTAAACAACACTGATTTGCCTAAGTGATGAGGCACAGATAGCCTCGTCTTTCATGATCACACTTGAACGGCCATATTGTTTTTCCACTCGCTCTCATTTTATAATTTGCATTAAAAACAACAATAATTTTGATTTTGATGAGCTTATGGCACTCTACATAATATGGCCCTAGGCAACAATAAGTATTGTCAGATGAATTTTGACATTTCTGTTTGAAAATTTCACAAATTTTAGCATAAATGTCAGAACAACGTTTTTGTTTAAACGAGCTTTTTGTGCTATTTATATCGATTCTAAATTATATATCCGCTAAAAAATGGATGTAAATAATGATGATACATCGCATCCAGCGACCTGTAATACGCTGGTTTAATGAGTTCAAGCGTAGTCGCCGTTTTCTTTACAACGAATTTCGTGTAGGTCGTCTGAGATAAGTTGTTGTACCAAAAAACATCGATGGAGTGCCAGAGATAGAGGCATTCTTGGGTATTAGGACACGTTTTACATATACATTTGGCAGTCAGAAAGCTTTGTTCCCGGTAGACTCCCCATAAGTAGGCATTCACTCGAAAGAAGTTACGTATTAATTGGTGCAAGAAAATGCTGAAAGAATATGTCTGAGGTAACTCAAAACACATCTACGACATCGTGACAGCTGACGAATCATGGATCTATGCCTATGAACCAAAACACAAAACAGTACTCTACAATTTTGGTCTTCCAAAATGAGCAGACAAAAATTGTCGGCGGACGGATCAAATCCAAGTAAATGGTTGCATATTTTTTCAGAAAAACAGGTCAAGTTACAACTGTG
>NC_051846.1:80355176-80476650 GCF_002237135.1 Teleopsis dalmanni
AGGATTGACATCACAGCACATGATGTGACTTGAACGTAACTTGTAGAAATATTAATTGGTTTTAAAATGAGCAGAAAATTTAATACTAAGAATCCTCCAGAAATTCTAGAGAATACTCTAGATCCAGAAACCTATTCACATTATAAGTGCGCTCAACAGCGTTTTGTATATAAACCCTTCCCATGAGATTTTAAACAAATATGTAAAAAACATATTTTTTTTATTAAAAATCTACTTTAAAAAATTACGGAAGTGAAGTTTTGATTCGTAATTATCTATTAAAAGCTACTGTAGTCAAAGCCTGATACAGATAAAAGATTGCGTCAAGTGAGATGCTTTGAAAATGTGTTCATATACATATGTACTTCCACTACTTCCCCCCCTTTTTCACGCAATAATACATCAATACATTAAAATATCAAAATTTGTATGTTTGATGAATCAAAGGCTTTAATTCCGTTACCACTTCCGTGTGCGCCTTCCGTTTCCGATTTATCTGGTAGAAAGCAATTTAAATTAGTATTTTCGATTTGTTCAAACCGTTTAGAGTTGCGATGCAAATATGCAACAAATTCGAGTAGCGACCACAATTCAATGTTGCGAGCTTTGCTGCGGCACCAGCGTAGGGATTCTTGCTATTCCGTTCAATTGAAATATTTTCATAGCACGTGAGGCATGATGCTTTATGCAACACTGCCACTGCCTTTGACTTGAAATTATAAATGGCGATATTGGCGTCGGTTATAGTTTCGATTGTTTTCGAATGTTGCAAAAAAGGTCTTCCTTATCAATAGGTTGTGCTTTTTGTTGTTTTTTGTTATTTGGTAAGAATTTGGTGAAATTTAAGTGGTTTTTGCTTTGTTGACATTTTCATTTGGATTTTGGTAAGGTTTTTCCTTTTGCTATTTAATTCTATTGACCCAAGGACTACAATGGGATGAAGAACTTTTGGTAAGATTTATGCATCCGAATGAATGTGGTCCGTAAGGATAGTTACTGATTCACAGTCAAGTTGTATAATTTAAGTGAGTATATAAACTCATTGTTTGAACTTTCATTTTTCTTCACATTATTTGTTTAGAATGCTCAACCAATATTGTACATATTAGCTTCAGATATGGGCAGAATGGAGTAAAGTGTGTGTTAAAAGTGATTTTGTATCTAACCTTTAAGAGCAAAAAAGAATTTGAAATTCTTTTTGAGTTTGTAAATTTTTAAATTATTTTAAATTTAAAGATAATGAAAGTAGTAAGTTGAATATTCAATGAACTGATTTGATTAAAATAAAATTTGATGAAAAAATCAAATAAATTATTAATAAATTAATTAATAAATTAATTATATTAAAAAAGTAATATAACGTTTAATAAATAAACATTATCGTTGTTGCTAAAGAGTGTTACACCTTTTAAGGACTGTTATATTTGCCATTATTAATTATAATAAAAGATAATCAATCAATTACCTTGTTCAGTACCAGGATTGAACGCTACGTATATGACCCAGGCAATTAATCAAACAGATCCAGTACCAAGAGATACAGAGTCATCTTCCCATCAAGGGAAGAGTGCAATGCCAATCTAACATGGTTACATGACGACTCGTAAAAATGGTATATAGATGGATCCGAAACGCTTCAAGGTGTAAGAGCAGGAATAGTGGGAGTCAGAGCACACAAATCAATTACAATACACACAGACTCTACAATTTTCCATGCGGAACTCTATATTATAATAGAGACCGTGGAGATCTTATCCAAAAGTGGACTTAAGAGAGTTAAAATCAGAACACTCTCAGGCAGTCAATCAGTATTCAAAGCTCTAAACAGCTACATATTCACATTAAAAGTCCTTATAGAGTGTAAAAATGTACTTAATTAACTGCACACCTACAATTAGGTCTCTCTACCCGGACATGAAGGATATGAGGGTAACGAAAAGGCGGACCTTTATGCAAAAAAAGGGGCAAAAACGGCATTTATCTGCCCCTTATTTGGCTTTAATAAAAGGAACATAAAACAGGAGATCAAAAAATGGATCCAACAAAGTATTATTGAATATTGGAATGGTACAGACGACCTAAATCATTCAAAAAAAATCTACAATTTTGATGCCAAAAGAGCAAACGTCGTTCTTAACCTAAACAAGAAGAGTCTAAAGCCTCTCTTTGGTGTACTAACAGGCCTCGCTGCCTGCAATAAACACCTACACAAAATAGGCTGTGATGAGGAAGAGTCTATGAAACATCAACTGTGATGCCAACTACAGGATGAGGACCTTTAAGAACTGCCTCCGAAGAAGCTGGTTCGACGCCTCAAGATATTAAATGTCTAAAGATCAAGCTGGTCGCAGTGCAGAAAGGTCAATATTTCCTTTAGACCATTTTTAAATCGTGTATTCCTATTTGCATTAACGTGCTATGGAATGCAAAACTTATTTGATAATCAATGAAATTGTAATAACAAATAATAATTGTTTGGTGAAAGGTTATAAATAATAAGTAAAACTATAAGTATACTTATAGTATAAGTATAATTGTCGAGTATATTTCTACAGTATAATATTATTTATTTCATATTTAGTGTAAATTTGTTACTTCTAAACTTGTAAAAATTTACTATTTACTGCGAGTATATAAAGAAGCTTTTAAATAAATTATTAAAAGTTCGATGAGTTAATATCGTAATATTGCATCTGCTAAAATTAAATGATTTTATTTTAAGACTTTATAGAAATATATTAAAAAAACTTTAACGAGTAGAAATTGTTTCCAATTAAAAAATATTGTATTTAAATTAAAAATTATGCTTAAAATGTAAATATTTATGCTCCCATTACTAATTATTTTCTTTTTGACATTTTTTTTTTCATCTATGCAGAACCCAATTTATAAAACTTAAACGTCTTTGATATGAACCCGTATAATTTATGAGTTTCGTCCTTTTCATTTTTATTTACTTGAACATTTTTCACCTTAATTTTCTTGTGTGTTCGCACTTAAATTAAGAACATCAACAATGGCGGGTTTTACCTTTGGAAAATGTCATACTTCACCTGAGTCGTAAATTTTCATTTGAAATTTTTAATAAAACGGAAACAAGAAACATTTTAAAAGCAACCAAGACTTAAGGAAGGAAATAAACAGGAAACCAGGATTTAATATTTGGCTATGCGGATATTTACACACACTACACACACAATACTCAAATACAATCATTTATAATATAAACATGTTTTTTATACATTTATTATTTTATAAATATATGTCTATTACCTATTAATTATTTTATATATATAAATATAACGTATTCGAATTTGTTTAACATAAATACAATCATTTCGAATTATTTGGAATATAATTTCTACAATATATGGGCCTATGAGAAAAGTGAGTCATGAGAAAATAATAGAACAGGAAATAAATAAGGTACGTTCTTCGCTCTTCGGGAGGGTAACAAAGACAACATTCTGTTCATTCAAACAGACCCATCTTGTTAAGATGATAACGCAGGTCATGATGACCCGTCAGAAAACCTGCGAATAACTTCAGTTCAATTTAACGGATAGTCTGGGTTCTGTATAGATGAAAAAGAATATCAAAGAGAAACTAACTAGTAAAGGGATCATAAATATTTACATATTATGCATATTATATTTAATTTAAATAGAATTTTTGTTTAATTGGAAATGAGAACAGAATATTTTTTTTATTAATTTCTATAAAGTACTGTAGCTGAATAAACGTACAAATTATTTAGCATGGCGATAATCTGGAGTATAACTTCTATCGTCTTCAGAGGCCTTGGTGTGGATCAACTTATACCATAATGAAACTACAATTGAGTAGCTGATTCACTCCTAGCGAGATTATCTACAGACTCTTGATTAAAATAATAGTTCGTTTATTTTAAAAATATTATTAGTAACTTTTAGCAACTATCTTACAAAAGTAATCTTAATAAAAAAATAGTCTTAAATAATCGAAACGTCTTTATGGAATATACTTAACTATTAATTCTGTTTTGTATCTTAGACTATGAGAAACCTTTTTTGGGTGAGGAGGAATAGAAAACTATAGGTATATTGAAATTAACTTTTTAAATTTTTATTATGAATTAATTAAGGTGGAATAACATTTCACAACTATGATTAAGAGACAACAACTAGAAAAAGTCATTAGCAAATTTAAATGATATACGAATTTTTAAGTAGTCTGTTAGCTTAGTCTGATAAAGCGTTAAGAGAAACGCTTATTTCTATCTACTGCTGGGTGATTAGGTTAGATTAGGTTAGGTTAGTTTGGAGTGACGGTCTTGTGCCCAAAGCCCACTTGAGTTCAAATAATGGCTTGCTAAGAGTGTTTGTTATTGAATATAATAATTAAACATATTTTAAAATAAAACCGTTTATAGTAACATATAATATTTACAAATGTACTTATTGGATCCAAATGCATTTTGGTATAACTTCAACTGAACGGCGGATAAAAAAATGTGTTTTTTAAACACATTAATGTTACAAACTTTATAACAAAGTTAATATACTGGCTTAATATTGAATTAGAGAAGTAGAAAAAAGAAATTTATTTTTTATTAGTTAAAAATGAAATGAATTAAAATTTATTTATTTAAAAACACTAATTAATATTAATGGTATTAAGGACATTGATATGTCATAAGCGGAAGGCATATCTTAAAAATCGCCTTCATAAAATACATAAAAACCTTATGTATTAAGTGATAGCCACAACCTTATGACGCACATATAGTACATACTAACCTAAGAGGATTAACAAAAAAGTTTATAACACATATTTAAAAAAAATTAATTTTGTCATATTTTCGTGTGCGGTTTTATAAAATATTTTGGGATCAACTTTTAACCTTTCAAATTTGAGACATCGATACGCTGTAAACTACTTAAGCCATTGTACACCTAATTTGTGTTATTCACAATTACTATTTGGCGATATCCGAAAAAAGTATTTATATAGTCTCAAAAAATATTAAAAATAAATTTATATTGTGCTACTTTCTTACTATTAACTTCTTTTAACTTAAACATGTTTTTTATTTTAAAAAATTGTTATTAATATATTATAGTTTATGTAAAGAGATTTATATTCCCGATAGTTAGAATTGTTTTACATATAGTTTGAACATATACTTGGCATCTACGTGTATTCAATTTGCATTGGGATTACAATCACATTACAAAAATATTCAAAATTTGACCATAGTCGCTCTTTTTAATTTAATTTTTAAGTATTTACATATAACTAGAGTTTACTTGATTTTTGAAGATAGAAAAGTTTTTTTACACAATTTGTGGGATTTTGTTTAATAATATTTATTTACAACTTATCTCCCAACATTGCAACAAATAAAAGGCAAAACAACTGATACCCTGAGTAAGCCGGTTTATAATAATTTTGAGGATCTAGTGATATCAAAGAACTTCCGGAGTTCTTAAACCACACAGGCTGGATCTGATAGTGCCGATTTGACAAACAACCGGATAGTCACTGATGTTATTTAACGTGTTGCAGAGACCTAAAATCATGGTGTTCAAGAACACATGTTTCAAGATAATGCGTCGATAGACAATCCATTGGATTTCCAAAAAATTACATCATACTAGAAACTCTACAAAGACTCAGTATTGTTTACCAATAGTGATTTTTTTTGGGAAAAATAGGCAATTGAGAAATAATGTCCTCTCCTAACAAACAAAAATCATGTTCTACATGATTTCTTATCATGTTTGTCCTGCTATATGGATTTGGACAACAACCAAAAGTGGTGAGAAAGCGCTAGAAGCATTTAAAGAGAACCATTTATCGGAAGATCTGTAGTCCCTTATGCATTGGCAATGAGTTGGGTAGAACGCTTATCTCTATACCTACCTATGTGCTACACCACGAAATTCACAAAGTACTCAAGCTACAAAAATGTCCGTAGTATCAGTGGAAGGACCAGGCGGTCAATGACATGAACGCACTCGGTACTACTAACTAGCGATAGCAAATCACTGATCGGGATGGCTGGTGAATGCTACTGAACGCGGTCAAGGACGATTCACGCTTGCAATTGCCAACTAAATAAGTAGTACAACAAGCATTTTCATAGGAATTTCCTATAATGGCAATTGAATACATTTTTGTGATCCTAAAATTAATTTTTTTAAATTTTGACTGAAGTAATGTATACCAGTGGTAAGTATTCTGATAATAAAACTAAAAAAAAAATAATCAGCAATACATTTACAGGTATTTAGATTAGAAAAGACTGAGAATTTAACTTCGAACAGTGAATATCCTTTATGTTAAATAAACAATTTTGTTTTGTACTGTACGTAAAATATTTCTTAAATAAGTATACTCAAAAAAATTTTATTTGGTAACATAGAAGTTAAATTGATCTGATGATTTTTTTAGCTCATGTGGTAAAGAAGATATGAAAACCAAGATGTGATATGGTTGAATCAACATGATGCGTCGATTATTTTGATTTGATATTTAGTTAAAATCTGCAAATTCAAGCAAATTATTTTTCTATGTGTAATTTTTTTCAATTCTAAATTTTAAACTTTTAAATTTAAATATTGTTTAAATTGGTAAAGAATATTTGGTATATGTTTTTAATTAATGCTCTAAATTATTTTAAATGCATTTATTTATAATTATAAACAATCTCAGATGACAAGAGAACTTGTTTTCGAACCAATCTTGTTACGTTTAATTTACCAACAAATTGAAACTTTTTTATTAATTCGACTCATAAACAAAATCTTCACTAACCACAATTCCAAGCGTAGAATAAAGTACTTAACATGTTCCGTCCAAAAATGAATTTATTTATCCGCGTTGGTTTCAAGTTTCCACTAACAATGAACACTCCCTACGGTAAAACCGAGTCCTTTTTTCGGATTTTATTTATTTTGCTTTTAATTTTCCTCTGTTTGGGTTTTTATTTCTTTTGATTTCGGCCACTTTGTTTAATCTGGCAGTAAATCATTGTATTAATACACAAAACGTCCCGAGTGTACACTATACAAATGGAATTTCAGTAGTGCAAAAAATTAGTTTGATAAAAACGATTTGGGTTCCAACAGATGCAATAAAAATAATCGAAATCGTTTCCCTTTGATATTTAATCATTCCAGATATATTTATTATTAATTGGTAAGTTAACATTTCCACAACACATATACATATATATGGTATATATATAAGAATGTATAAATATATACACAAAAATATAAAAATCGATTCGCTTTTGTTTTTCTCCTGTAATTTTTTTAAGACCCACTTTGAATGTAATATGAAACAAGGACTCCTTAATTATTAAAAATATAAATATGATCTGTAATTCCATTTCTGAAAATATGATTTTCGTACTTCAAATAAATCTACTTGATAGTATTTCCGTGTGCTTCCGTTCAGCATATTTTAAATTACACTCCGGGACTGGACTCTTATTGTTTTGCTGCACCTACATTAAATCTACTATTTTTTAGTCCTTTCAGAGTTGTTCGTTTATTTTTTAGAGCAATGTTTTTCCTTTGTTAAGTGTTTCTTTTTAATTGTTCTCTTTTATTTTTTTTTGTTTTTGGACATTTGTTTTGTTCAAATTGAAAAAGGGGAGAAGTGGAAATTTGCTTAAAATTACTGAAAATGAGCATGAGTTAAAAATTCATGATATAAGAAGGTACAACGACCGAAAAAGGTTGGATATGAAATATTCATTCTGTTGGAGTAGTCCTGGTATACAATAATACAGAGAATAAGAGAAACAATAAAAAAAAACTGACCATATTATTTTTACGCAATTTTAGCTTTAAAATTTTTCCTTAAGTGGATTCAAAATTTTGTTTTCTTTAATGAGCACTCGTTCCATTGTTTCCGAAATATACGCCTGTTGATATTCGTATCCGTAGCTAAAGTATTTTAACTTAAATGCTTTTTTAATTGCATTAGTCCGAAAATACCTTTTTTATCTTTCAATTATTTTCAATTGGGTATTCGCTTACTGAAGTAAAATGAAATTAATTAACTCAAAACCGATTAGCCAGAAATAGAAAAAGTCAATTTTACTTTTTGCTAAAATTGTTGAAACCAATTTTTCCCTAATGTAGTTATAAGAGTAGAGACGTATTGCGATTCTGAGATCGTAAGTAGAATCAAACACACGTACTTATTTTTTGTTGCTTTCTTGACATTACTGTATAGTATAGGTAGCTTTCTTTATAATCTGTCTTTGCGTAATGGTATTATGATGGATTTTATACCATATGACTTTGTTGGATTTATGATCAGTTTATGATTGTAGGGATTATGGTTTTCTCATAAACATCGCCTTCCCATTTTGTGTTTGATCTTTTTCTATATATAGTTGCAATCGTTTTAACATTATAAATACTTTATTGATTACTTCTCGAAACCATTTTTTTAATGTACATAACCGCCTGATGAAGTCCATGTACCTTAGAAGACACTACGATGTTTTTATTTCAGAGCCTGTTTGAAGATTGTGTGACATAAAATTTTTTTTGGATGTAAGGCCGTCAACCTTACGTTCAACCAAAGAATTTAGAGTACAAAGAAGCGCCAAGATCATGCAAACGAAATACTCACTATATTTTGCTATATATTTCACACAACCTCATGCAACAATGTTGGATCAAGTCATAACTGGTATGATGTGATTTTTTGCTTTACCCTTAAACCATGAGGACTACATTTCCCTAATAAAAAAAAATGGAGATAAGATTTTTATTTTGTAGTTCCCGGACTTCTGTTTAGGTTGCCTTATATTTTATTTGATGCAAGTCGTCTAATGTAGTCCTTCAACAAAGAGGACTAGAATTCCTTAATAGGAAATTTGTTTATTGGGTTATTATTTAGTAACTAACGGAAGCAATTCGTAAGTTTTTCAGGTTATATTGTTGTTGAATAAGTTTGAATTTATTATTGAATGATAACTCCATCTTATAGTGTCACATCAGACCATTATTGGTCTGATAAGTGGGACTTGGTGTGCAGTGTAACGTAACCTAACTACACTGTCAGAGTGCCTATTTTGCTATCTACACATAGCTAGAAACAGATTTCTATAAAAGTTAGATTTAATGAAATTATAAAAAATTTCGTTATTAAAGAAATTTGTGTAAGAATAAAATGATTAAATATTTTTATGCAGATTGGTTTATTAAACACAGTACAGCTGTT
Source organism: Teleopsis dalmanni (assembly GCF_002237135.1). Taxonomy (NCBI): domain Eukaryota; kingdom Metazoa; phylum Arthropoda; class Insecta; order Diptera; family Diopsidae; genus Teleopsis; species Teleopsis dalmanni. The sequence goes on from NC_051846.1 coordinate 80,364,405, forward strand.
AAGTCTTTGGAGAACCAGATCAGTAGTCAGAGTAAACTGAGATAGGTACGGTGATAGTTTTATACGATGAACACAAGAAGATGAATAGTTAAATTTGTAGTAATATTTTTAATAGTAAATCACATTAAAGATACATTGATATGATTTCACATATTACTCACATACTGATATTGTTTCATCTATAATTTTCTTACTTACAATACTTTTTTGGGCTTAATTGTTCTATTTTTTCTCTAAAATCTATTCCTATCTATTTTTGATAAAGAAGATAAGTAGATGTGGCTTCGAAATCAATATGGAACTTCTTCTTGTAGTTTGCAATGTAGCCAGAACGAATTACCTTTTTTGGCTTTCATTGCGAATAACGTTACTGTCTGCTACATCATATCGTATATGATTCTTAAGTGAAGTTGGGTTAAGTTCATGATTCCTTGTTTCTGAACTGTTAATAGTCTTTTCTCTATCAGGACCACAGCCTGAGTTCGTTGCAAATTTGTTTAGGGATTTTCATTTTTTGTTGGTATCCAGACCTTTAGTCGTCTATTTTGGCAGATAGGAGTTCCGTTACCCACCTTGGTGGATATGAACCCAGTACCTCAGTACATCACTAATGTAGTGCCTGGTCACAGTGATAGTTAGTCAGTTCTAGTAAGTAAATAAACAATTAAAAATATAAGCGATGGTATATAAATAAATATGTAAAAAATGTAAATATGTAACTAAATGTAACTAAATATGTAACTAAATAACCAAAAAAAATTATAAAAATGCATATATAAATTATATATAAAAGAATTATATATAAAAATGTGTAATTGAATAAAAAAATTTTATTTATTGTATAAATAAAGAATAAAAATATAAATAAATAAATAAAACCTCCATACATAACAATAAAAACCATAAATAACAAATAAAAAAATAAATAAATACAAACACCATAAATAAAAAATATTATGATAAATTTATAAAAATAAAAATAGATAAATAAATATATAAATAAAATATATAAGTAAAAAGTAATTTTATAAATAAATAGGTAAAAAAATAAATATATAACATTAATATAAAAATAAGTGAAATACTAATAGATCTCTGTTTCTCATTTTCGTTTCCTTGTCAAAATAACCTTACAATATAGTAACTCAAAAAATATCAATAGATATTATATTCCGGCATCTAGTAATTTCCACCGACGCGTTTATCCTGGGAACTTCCAAGGTTCTTCAGAGTGAATTAATACAATGCATTCACAAAAAATTTTTGTTCGTGCTTTTTCAAATTTTCCTTGTTTAACGAAATAAATTTCTTCTTTTCTATTCTGTTAACACAACGGAATGTATGAAGTTGTGAAGTGAAACGTAAATATGATCATTGAGAAGTAGTCTCTATTCATAGAGACCTCAACAAAATTTAATAAAGTAATTCAATCAAACATTGAAAATGTCTTTCTTATAAAACTTTAGGTTTATATCATTTGAAATTTTAACTTTCTTTTTGTACTGTTATATTTATTTTTATTGATTTTTTATAACAGTCGGGTGGACATATCGCAAAACTGCCAATATTATGGCTAGTAATGACATATATTTCCCTTATATATTTTTTCTAACAGTCGGGTGGACATATCGCAAAGCTGCCAATATTATGGCTAGTAATGACATATATTTCCGTAATCTTGGTTCTGCTATACCAAATGGTATAGCCTAACCAAGACGTTTTTGTGCAATATGTGTTGCGCACATATACACAAACTAACAGCACTTTAACTCAGATGGACTAAACTTATCCCACTTTGTTAAAAATAAATATACGATTGCACTACAAATAACATCCATACTCGCTTCTTTTAAATAAACACAAATACATTAGTTTGAAATAAATAAATAAAAATAAAAAAAAAAATTTATATATTGCTGTTAAAACAAACGTTCGTATTATAGAGAAATACTATAAAGTCCACTGACGCATAAAGTTCCATACAATTCCTTGCAATCTTGCTATACTTACACCCATGTATACATGCTTGCTGTTTTGACATATGTTGCTTCTCATGGTATGTTGCAAAAACAGCTGTTTAATTTTGATGCTGCAATTCTGCAACAGAAGTGTTCTTACACTCTTACAATTAAAGTATTGCAATCTAGCATTTTGTGCAACTTACAATGACTTGCAAAGCAGAGTGAATACCCCATTGTATACAAATATTATTGAGATCTTAGAAAACCGGTACGTGTATCATAGCTCTAGTATTATAACAGAAATAAAACTCGAAAAAAATTATAACTTATTATTTAGAGAATTTATTTATTCAGTAAATGAAATAATGGCACATAATATAATTTTTGATTTATCTAGCTTTTGACAATCATTTAATCCATTGACTTTCAAATTTACTTTAGCCATGTATTTAAATATTTCATTATCAAGGTAGCTTCATCCATCAATGCAATATATTCTCTTTAGTTTAAATATTAAAATTTTTTAAAGAACACAATATATATTGATTGTATATATTGAAATACAGACAATAACTGTCGTTATTTTTATTTGAAATTATTCTTAAAGTCGCCATCTTGAATTTATTTCATTTTTGTCGATAGTTATCGATTTTAAAATTGATCAATAATTATTAATTAATTTTTTATTTTAAATAAATTATTTTTTGGCAGCATATATAGTAATAAACAATTGCTTGATTAATATTATAGGTTTCTAAAAGTTGCTCTTTTAGGATTCTGAAGTTATAGTTGAAGCTTTGGTTTCATTGCAAATTTTATTATCATTAATATCATTATTATCATTGCCTCCTTAAAAATAAATAAGAAAAGTTTTATATATATTATGAAACTTATATTTATATAAATAAATGAAATCATTTGAAGTGCAATTATAATAAATACCATTTCTATCTTGTTTTTCTTTGATTTGGATTTCGGCAGAAATTTCCATTAATTCCTTCTTAATATCATGATACTTTCTTATTTCTTTTCTTAACTTACTGGAGTAGTATAAGTTTTCAAAAAAATAATCATCAAAACAATCTTCTGAATCAGCATCGTAGCCCTCATCATGATCATCAACATATTTATTCGCATGGTTGACATTCTTGTCGGAATCCTTTAAGGGAAAATTTTCAAAATGTTGCTCAGTTATATTGTTTGCTGGAATTAATTGTGTTAAAAGATGTGAAATTACTAAATGCTTCAAAACCTTGGTGTAATTGGCTTTTTGATTTGGGTCACTTGCTGTAGTTGTACCGTTTGTACCAACAAAGCCATACGAATCAGTGGCTTTAAATGGAGTGCTTGAGCAACGTGGAGCAATTTCACGCGATGTACTATTATTACGATTTTTATTATTTTCATTAAATGGTACACTAGGTGGTGCGCTTGAAGGATCCCAATTTCTTGAATACGGCATATTTTCACGTGTATTGCGGTGATATGAAGGTTTTGTTGTACGATTATTGAACCATTGAGAGTTTCCATTGTACTGACGTTCTCTACTTCGACTACGATAATTATTACGGTCGTAATATTTACAGCGGTGTTCAGATCTAACGTCATGTTGTATATAACTTGGATAATAAGGCGCATTTCGATCACGATAACGATGCATACCTTTCTCAGTTCTATTATTACGATCTGGTGCTGAAATTAATTATGTTCAATATTTTTTTCGTTGCAATTTAATTTAAATGATTAATAATATTTTAAATCAAATATTTACATCTGTAACGACGAGGTGAAGGCGGCTCGCGTAAACTCATCTTTCCGTTTTTTAAATCATGTACTCGAAAAATTAAAGAATAACTTTTCAAAAACTTATTGTGTTAATGTCAACTTTTTTGTTTTAAAAGCAGGGTTGCAATTAACTTCATATAACTGTGTTGTTATGTTAAAAATATTTTACTTAGACTCTAAATTCAATTTACCATGCTCTATTAAATTAATACGTTTAACATTCCATGCCACAAGAGATAATGCTTGGAATGTGGTTGTATAAATAATATAAGAAATGTAGCACTCTTATTAATTTGTCATACTACGCTGTTTGTTCTTCATAAATAATATTAAAATTAAGTTTAAACTTCAAAATTTAGCTGATTTATTATAAATGAGCTCATTTATATGAAAGCTATTTGTATGGTAAATCATCCTCATTAGTGATTTTAATGAGCAAAACCTCCTAAATAAGACAGTGTGAACGTACAATTCTTATTTTACGCGAGTCATTTATTTTACTTAAATTTTTCCTTAAAAGTTTAGAGTTAAGTGAACAGTGAAATAAAAAAAAAACAAAAAGCAATTTAGTTTTCTTAAATGTGCTATTTTATGTAATTTGTCTTCGTATTATTCACTGTTTATAAAAAAAATTTTTAAATGTGATCCTACACGCTTATCGAGATAAATACATGTAGCAAGAATCTATTAAATATTAAATTTTATTAAATATTAACTGAGCTAATGTACTGCTCGAGACTGGGTATACATACGAATGCAAGCTGTAGATTCTGTGAAGAGAATTAGAAGTTGGCTACACATGTTCTGTTAGAATGCCCTGTGATAATGCACATACGGAATAGGCTTCTGGGAATGTATATTTTTACGAAAGAGGTAATAAAACTCTGTAAATTGGGTTCTATACTACTTTTTATTGACGCAACAGGGTTTTGAGACCTACTCTAAACTCAGAAGGGGGCATAGTAGATCCGACGGTCGCAGAGCAGTAATAATATACTGCTCATCTTCTGATGATAGTTTGTAGATAAAGTTCCATAATAATCAAGAAAATTTATGTGATTATATAAAAGATATACATTGTGACCGAAAAGCTTTCGGAAATTCTCATTTAAAATTCGCGCGCTGTATATTTTTCGATATTTTAAGTTTATGTAGTTTGGCAGCACTGTCCTTAATTACTATGCCAAAAATGAGCGCGATCTGTCAGACAGTTCGTTTACGGCAGCTGTTGAAACCAGTTCACCTCAGTAGTGCGTTGCGAAAAAAACAATGGAAAAAAATATTGAACAAAGAGTTTGCATCAAATTTTGTTTTTCGAACGAAATTTCGTGTGCAGAATCGTTGCGAATGCTACAAAAGGCTTATGGGGAATCAGTTTTATCGAAAACTCAAGTTTATGAGTGGTACAAAGCCTTTCAGGACTGTCGTACGACCGTCGAAGACATGCCGCGTTCTGGACGACCTTCGACCTCTACCACCGACGAAAACATTGAAAAGGCAAAGGAAATCGTGTTCAAAAATCCTCATGTGAGTGTTAGAGAGATAGCACGAGAGCTAGGCATCGGTCGTGAGATGGCTCGTTTGATTTTGGTGGACAATTTGTGTATGCGACGTGTCAACGCCCGGCTTGTTCCGATTCACCTCAATTTGTTCAACATTATCAACGATTTTAAGGCCAAACATTCAATAAATACCATCGAACAGCCACCGTATTCACCTGATCTTGCACCGTGTGACTTTTTCCTGTTTCCCAACCTCAAATTACCACTCAGAGGAACGCGTTTTGAATCCATAGAAGACGTAAAACAGAATTCGCAGAGGGAACTCAAAGCCATACCGGAAAGCGCCTATAAAAAATGTTTTGATGATTGGAAGAAACGTTGGCATTTGTGTATCGCTTCTAATGGAGCATATTTTGAAGGAGATAAAATAAATATTGATGAAGATTAAGAATTTTGCGTTTTATTTAAAATTTTCCGGAAACTTTTCGGTCACAATGTATGTTTCGTTAGTACAAATAGTTATAAGAAATGAACAGATGTACAGTGTTTAAATTTAATTATATGGTGTATTAAACTGTATACCGTTATTAAATTTAACTTTTACATGATCAAATTTGCAGAACATATTTTAGAAACTTTTATCTCTACTATTATTGCATATAAATTTCATTTTAATTAGTTTAAGATAGTTCCTCGCGTTTATAAAAGTTATATTTTCATCAATGTGGCTTAAAAGTCTTATGAGTGAAGAGAGTTTTATTCTATGTTTATATTACGAACTTTAGTGAACGAACTTTGCTAAAGTAGATTCCCAAACGTCAATCCTATAATTGTCATTTCGGTTTTTATTTTAATAATAGTTGTTTTTCTTAATATATTGATGAGCAATCAGCTGGAAACTTTATTATGGAAACTTGGGTAGTTATTTATAAATAAATATTGCAAAATTGATTGTTTTTTTAAAAAAATAAATAGAGAACAAAAATGCATAATAATCGTATTAACAGAATTTTGAGAAGACTTTCGATTGGTGTATAGAAAGTAGGTCTCTGATGCTTATTTTAAAAACTATACGAAAAAAATTAGCAAATATTGATATTTTCAAAAAGTTTATTTGTAGAAAAATCTAGGAACGGTACTAATTTGCACGCAAATTTCCATAACAGAGAATTAATTAAATTATTAGCAGCAAAAAGAATATAAAAATAGAGTACTACGATAGAGTAGAATAGAATAGATAGAATTGAGTACTACAATATCTAAAGTATAGAAAATATGCTCAAGAAATAAAATAAGTAAATTTAAATTCAATATTTTGACTATTCAATTAAATACCTCTGAAAAACTTTCCACAGCAACGTCGCTAACTTGGTACTAGCAATATATTAGGGGTATTCACTATTTCGTGCAAAGTCATTGCAAGTTGCACGAAATGCAAGAACGCTACAACAAAATTGCAAGAGTGCGAGAATACCTTTGTTGCAGAATTATAACATGGCAATGAAGCAGCTGTTTTTACAGCAAACCACATCCACGTGAGAAGTAACAGAAGCCAAAACAGCTGTTTTTATTCCTTTTTTGTTTCGTTGCAAGAATATGTACATGGATTTAGATAGATAAAAATGCTCGCGGAAGAAATGCCATTCTACACATTTGCACAAATGCCAGCGACTGCAACATATGAAAGAAAAAATTAAACATTTGGTTTAGAAAAAGGGACTTCCCCTAACACCAAAATGGATTCGACTTATAGAATGCACTTTCTCATATTCCTTTGGGCTCATATAAATGAGCTCATTATGAATAAATCAGCTCATTTAAGGCGAAAAATGTCGAAAATAACCCTTAAAATTTATTTCCCACTAAGGAAATCACTAAAATTTGAAATATGTCATATGTTTTAATGTAAAATGTCAACAAACAACAGCTCTAAACATACCATATAGGTATGCTAACAAAGTAAGTATTAAATAAAATGTAAATTTAATATATCAATTATATATTTAATTTTTTTATGTGATATATTATAAAGTGAAGTTTATTATTGTCCTATCAGTTCCATAAATTAGCTTATTACAATATAAACATTTACTCATTAATATAAATGAGCAAGTGCCTAAAAGAGACAGTGTGAATGTACTATTATAAGGTAAGTTACAACTATAAAAGGTAACAAATTTGAACATTATTTTGAATTAGTTGATATGTAGTTTGAGCCATAATAAATGACATATAACAATTTTTGTAAATTTGAATGTTTATAAAATAGTTTTTGCACTGTGTATAAGCGATTGCGAAAATTTCTCTTTAGTAATTTAAATGTGATGAAGTGTGAACAAAACTATTTGTGAAAATCTTGCTTGAATACAGTTTTCATTCAAACGTAACCTCTTTTAGTTTTATTTACAAATTTTAATTTTACATTCATATTAACAATGTTATATCTAATATGGCAATGACTGTCTGCATTATACGGTTCCAACTGCAAGTGTGAACATCTACTATTATATTTAAATTATATAAATGCAGAGGCTCAATATCATCAAAATAAGAATCAGTTGAACTACATTATTTGTGAATAAAAATTTTTAACAAGAATTTAAATACAAATTAAAAAAGCTTTCATTATATTAAACAAGAAAATTAATCAATTAACAACTATTCTATATTTAAGAAGCATATTTAGATTTGATTAGATTTTAAAACGGGTTGGGAACTTGTCACCACTTCACTGCATCCTTTGAGGGGATTATTGTGACACACCCACTTCAGTTCCATAGATGAGTAGCAGTTAAGAACGCTATTATGTCCTTTGGAAAGATGTTGCCCAGTTCTGTTATAAGTGGATAGGCAGTGGATAACTACCGAAGTCTGAATCTGGCGAGACTATTACAGTGTCACAAAATATGTACTGCTTTCTTCTCTTTTTCGCAATAAATTTTGCAGCTATCTTCTCTAGTAATACCTAGGCTCGATAGATGCTTTTTAACTCTGCAATGCCTAGTGAGAAACTCTATAACAAGTCGAATGCCACTTCTGTTCAGTGTAAGTAGCTCCATAGTTCTGGTTTTTGATGGATACGGCATAGATTCTTTAGCTTATCTGCAAGCAATTGTATTATCTCATTCAGTTTGAGCTACTCTTTCCAGTCACTCATTAATTTTTAGTTTGAAAAAGCTCCATGAAGGATCGCAGAATGGTTGTGACCTAATGTAATATGAGGCCGCCCCTTTTCTGACTAGTTCATCCGCTGTTTCGTTTCCCTCAAATCCGCTGTGCCCTGGGATCCATATTAAGTGAACTTTGTTCCTTTCAGCAAGGTCCTTGAGAAGTAGAAGACATTCTCAGACTAGTTTTGTGGTTCTAGGAAAGGAAGCATATTTATTTAATTATGGTTATTGACTAATAAATATGTAAGACAAGACATAAACAAAATTTTTACAGTGACAATGTTAAGTAAAGTCAATATAAAGTTATGTTTTTCTTTCGTAGAAATAAATAAATATTATTAATAATATATAATATTGATAATAATATTAATAATTATAAGGGAACTGTGAATTAAGAATTTTTTAAATTTCTTTCCCTTTTAAAAAAATGTGTAAAAATTCTGAATTTTCTAAAACACTCAGAAATTCTTAAATATTTAAACCCACATGAATGATTTTTCATTCGACCATAAAAAAAACAAAATAAATATATATATATTGTATATATAAGACTGCAAAAATAACAACAATAACAAAATGTAATGAAGTGAATTTGAACTTGGGCTCTTCACGGTAACTTAAAAGAATTTAATTTCCTGCGAATTTAAGTGTTCTTTGTGAAAAAAGCAAACATATTCAATACTTGATTTAAACATTTCAATTTCCTTAGAATAAAATCTTGTATCACTCATACGCCTGACAGTTTATATTTAACCGAAGGAGAAGATGTGTAAAAAGATTCAATTTATTACAATTTTTGCTTGGTTTTGGTAAATAATTTAAACTCAAATAAGTCTCGTTCATTGTGTTGAAATACACACATTTCTTGTTGCTCGTTTTGCATGCAAATCATTCTTAAGTCACAATAAAATCACCAAAAATAAATCAACAAAATCCTATAAAAATATTTTAGAAATGAGAAACACACTCGGGGATAAAGGAATATCCTTGATGTCACAAAAGATGTTGGCACAAAAACGCATGCTGCTTTTTATTTAAAAACGTACAAGATATTGAAAAAGATAACTTTTATTCAGTTTAGTCAACTTATTGGATACCCTAAATAATAATGTCTAAGATTTAATCACTTAAAAATGGCAGTAAAGTATAATTGTAAATTTTTTTTAATATATATAAGAGTATATTGAAGATGCTTATGTACTTAATATGTACTTATATAAACGCCGTATATATATATAAACAAAAAAACAACGCAATAATGTATGAAGTCTTGATCTTTTTACTCTCGATTTACTTTAATTGCCGATTATATATTTAACCTAACCCCTTGTTAGGTTAAAGAATTGGCGCATTCGCTAATTGAATGACTTTCGTCGGTTAACCGTTGAATTTGTGGTTTTTCTTTCATTTGACATTGGCTTTGGTTTTAAAAATTGGGGTATTCACTCCATCTTGCAAAGCCATTGCAAGGTGCACGAAATGCAAATATTTAATATTTGTCGATCAGCAAAATCTACCAATCCTAACTTACTAAGTAACTAGGTAAAGTGATCCTAAATGATGTTAATTATGCAGCCATTTTGTTACACTAGAATTTGTGATTAGAGTGCTAAAATAATTTTTGTTGCGCTTTGTTTAACTGCTTAACTAACTATAAACCACTTAATAATATATCACATAATGAAATTAAATATATAATTGATATATGAAATCTATATATATTTAATATATCCATTACTAATTCAATTAATGAAATTAACAACTTTATTAAATACAGCTTGACTGTTGTTTGTTTATATTTTACATATAAAACATATTTCAAATTTTTATAATTTCCCTTGGGGGAAATTTATTTTTAAGGGTTACATTTGACATGTTTCGGCTTAAATGAGCTGATTTATTGATAATGAGCTCATTTATATGAAAGCACTTTGTATGGTAAATCATGCTCATTAGTGTCTACAAATGACATAGTGTGAATATGCTATAATTCATTTCTCTTAAGTAAGCCTCTAAAGTAAATGATATCAACTTTAATAATCATGTGGTCAAATTTTATTGACGAACGTATTTTTTGCAGATTTTTTCTGTTATTAAAATAAGTGATGTCTGCTTTTAAATATTAACTACTTACAATTATCTATCTATATGTATATATTTATATATATAAATTTAGAAATATATGTATTGTAGAGAAATATAATATTAACTTTATTAGATACAAATCTATGCAATAAGTACATCTCATTGCTGATAAAAAATGGCGTGTATTTGCTCCCCAGCCTATAACTATTCTCAAATGTAAGAAAAAAAATTTGTAAGAGCTTTTGTTTACAAAAAAAAACATCTCTAATATATCAAAAAAAAATTAAAAAAGTGCATTTAATAATTTTGGTAATTCCGTGTTTATATTATTTTGCTCCAAAATTTAAAGTATTTAATGTCTATATTCTATCATATATATATATATATATGTATATCGTAAACCACGAATTACCAATCTCAACATCAATTACTCAAAGTTATGTATTTAAAATCTTATATTGTGTTTATGATCTCCTCTAAAGATGTCAAATGTACTGGGCAAAAAAAAACAAACCCAAAATGTTTACATGATACTTCCACTCATTCGTCATAATTACGCTTACAAATTAGGATTCAAAACTCTTTCCCACCCACATCCATAATTTTAAGTTTAATTTATATGTGTTATGTTAGTATATTGCTGGGCTTGCAGCTCTATAAACTACAATTATCACTAATGCACCCCATGGTTTCTCTATTTAACAATTACTTTTTCTTATTAAAAAAGTACACACCTTACTTAACTCTTATTAAAATCCCCATTTACTTATACATCTTTCACTAATTTTCATCATATTTAGTTCTAGTTTATACTGTGGATACACTATACCATATATAATTATACACTGAAAGTATGCGACTTGACCACGGACGTTTTGATCAGTTGCTTACCGGTCATTATCAGTAAGGAAAAATAGTGTTTTGCAATATACTATGGATACACTATACCATATATAATTATGCACTGAAAGTATGCGACTTGATCACAGACGTTATGATTAGTTGCTTACCGGTTCTCATCAGTAAAGAAAATAGTGTTTTGCAATAACGATAAAAAATTTGACTATACTCTAGCATGCATTCTGAAAAATACAAACCGTTGAAAAAATATTGTAATCTAACTTTGAGGTTAGACAAACAAATTTATACTAACACTAGCGGACCCGACAGATGTTGTTCTGCATAGTATACTAAGTGATTAGGATATTAAACAAAGTAAGAAATGAAAGACAAATAATGTAATTATTTTGTTATTCTTTATTTTGAAATAAGATCAATTTTTCTAAAAACAATTTGTAATAATCAATAATGTTTGTTTTATTTCATCTTAATGAGAGTTTATGAACAATATTTTTAGTCAATTCTTAAGGAGTACAAATGAATAAACTTGACGGTTTACCAACGCGAGAACACACCACATATAATTGGCTATGTGAAAAGATCTGATTTTCAAGATCTACCCCACAAATCGACATTGTTTGACCTTGTGACTTATTAATAGTCATGGCAAATGCCGAGGGAATTGGAAATTGCAGACGTCTGAATGGAATGGGTGAGACTGAAGGGATCATTGAGATTCGTGGAGAACAGCAGGTGAACAGCTTCACTTTCAATTTTGCCATTCAAAATTGTAGCTTCAAGTACATTACCCATAATTTTTATGACTAATCTCGTGCCGTTGGATAGCTTAGATGCATTTAAAATCCGCAGTATAATTATAGGTGAGCCAATTTGTAATCTTAAGTTATGTAGTGGCGTTCCTGGTAAATCCAGCGAATTCAAAAATTCAACAGGATACTTGAACGATTCATTTAAGAGACTAAACTTTTTAAACAAATTAAAGTAAACATGAATAAATTTTAAATGTCTAATAGAAATGTATATGGATACCAAAAAACTGTATAATAATTAAAAAAGATTATCTAGTGGACCAAATTGTGAATCTAAACCATTTTTGAATCCACTTGAACACACACAAAAAATTTCATCAAAATCGGTTCAGCCGTTTAGAAGGAGTTCACTGTTACCACACGTACAGAAGAATTATATATATAAAGATATATACATATGTAGAGTAGCACATAGATTTTTCTATGACAATCTCTGTTAAGATATGACTTGTAGTTGATTTTCGTAAATTTATTGAGCCCAAATCACAATACATTTCAAACAATAATTTCCTTCAAATTATCAAGACATCATATTAATTATAAAATTCTACTGTTTAATTTGCGATAATTTAAAAATTCTTGAATACATAGACCGTTTTACAGTAAAAAAGAAATTTATCAACCGATTTTTTTGTGGTAAGCAAACGACCTATTTCTGGAGGAAGATTGATAGTATTTGGTTCAGACATAAAAAGAACCGATAATTACAACTACTTGGGATGCCAGCTTAATGAGCAATGGAATAATAGTAAAGAAATACGTGTCCGAATTGAAAAAACAAGGTCTTCTTTTATCAAGATGAAAAACTTGCTGTGTATATTCTCTATACTCCTCTACAGGACAGAGACCTGGAATCTGTTGCATCGATGAATAAAATCGAGGCTTTTGAAATGTGTTGCTATCGACGTCTGCTGAAAATAAGCTGGGCAGAAAAAATTACAAATAAAGTGATACTTCGGCGTATCAACAAAGGGACAGACATATTAGAGACAGTAAAACACCGTAAATTGGAGTTTTGTTGGAGCCGAACGGAGTACTGAAATAAATCATTGAAGGCAGAATTGAAGGCAGTATTGAAAGGCAGACGTGGCCATGGAAGGTGAAAGCTATCATAGCTAAAGAATTTACATCAATGGTTAAATAAAAGTACAAAAACACTTTTTCGAGAAGCTGTAGATAAAGTCAAAATAGCAATCATGTTAGCCAACGTTCGAAGCGGACAAGGCACCTAGAAGAGGAAGAAGATCAAAAGATTTAGAAAAATATGTCCTAATCTAAATCTGCCCTACTGGTTAAATTCACCTGATCATTTTATTAGAAAAATGTTAGCTCCTGTGGTAAAGTAGATATGAGAACCAAGATGTGGTATGGTATAGTGGTATGGTTGAACCAACATGATGCGTTGATTAAGAATATTTTAACTTGATATTTAGTTAAAATCCAGTTAAACCAACCAAATTATTTTTCTAAGTATAGTTTTATTTATATATTATATTTTAATGTAATATTTTATTTAAACTGATAGAAAGAGAGCGAGAGAGAGAGATAGAGAGAGCGGTTACAATGAGAATTAAAGCAAAAATTATTCTGTATAATAGTAGATACCAGTAATTATCTATCTTTAATAAAAATTGGTTTTGTGGTTTTTTATTTTTATAGCATTTATATGAGTTATCTTATATATAAGTGCATATATGCACTATCCTTTTTTCTATTCAATTTACAATTGGGTTACCAAAGCGATATCAAATCACAGCAGTCATCTCTTGGAGAAATGCATATTTGTTATTAAGTCGGGAACATCTTAAGTATGCTTTTGTTTTCTAATTATTTGAATCACATATTGTGATGTTTATGAGGACAACTCTATGATTAAAAGAGAGATTACTTGAAATGAATATACAATCCAAAGAAATTTATTATTTTTTAAATTGACAAAAATGCAAAAACAAAAAAGAACTAATGCGTGTACTATTTTTAGGAAGCGTCCTCAGACATTATAAGCATAATACATTATTCAATCCTCAATCTGTATTACAAGGCATTAAGGCATACGAAGTTATACAAAAGTCACGTAAACAATATGCGCCTGGTTTTGTTTGCGTGCCAGCGTGTACTTGCCAGCATTAGCAAGGATAATGGCATTTTTGTTCAGATGTACGCGTACGCGTACGCGCCTTTGGATGAGTGCATAAGTGAAGCTTATTGAATGCGAGTAACGTTGGGGATTCACATCTTTTGTTGTGGAAAATGTTGCTACAATTTGTGCTGTTGATGTGATGCTGCTTATACATATATCACTTGAGTGAGTGATACTTATCTCTTGCTTCAATTTCCACGCTGTTTAATGTATTCAAGTGTGAATTGAAATCAGCCATTGTACTTTCGACTTCTTATTACTTTTTCATATGTGAATGGGATACGCGCCTGCCTGCCTTCACCAATGCGACGCCTAATAACGCGTTATTTGAATATCTCCAGAATCTATTATGCGTTCTTAGGCGAAATTCAATAATACATGCGACAAAAATTTGAAGTGAACTGCAGAAAGGCAGTATAATTGCCTTTGATTCACAAAGTCAGAGGAATACGTTTTAGGGAAAATATTTTAAGATTAATCGGCAATTTTGGAACATGTGCGATTTTAAAATTGCAATAAATTTTTTAGAAGTCAATAAAAATTTGATTATCTAAAAAGTTTTTACCGTTTACAGGAGTTTCTTTTTATAGGCGATTAGGCTTAAAGTGCGTATTAAATATTTAGTACAATACTTAAATGTGCATTTAGGCAGAGTTGTAGTGGGGAACTGTATGAAGTATCTCTCAATATGAATTGAAACATTAAAATGTTGATTTGCATATAAATTCTCATTTCTTAGGTAAACATTTAAGTCCGTTGACAATAATGAAGACTTATGGTGTTTTCAAAAAGTAAATTAATGTCTTAAAGAAATATATATTTATATATATGTACCTACACAATTGCTTTTATTTATTTGTTAACAAATGCTTTTTACATTTACCTTGCAAAACTTTTTATATGTAATGGACAAATTCAATTAAATAATGTAAATTGTTCATGTATGGCATGACATTACTTTCATTTGAAGTAGTATATTTCACGGATACCCCTATTTCGATCCCTGCCCCTGTCTGCTACGGTCGTAGGCTGATTTAAGACCATTTTTTGTGATATGCAAATAGTGAGTGGACCCATACTGCCTCAATAGCCAGGTTAAGGGTACTTGGCCAATCTATTTTAAATATAGAACTTCTAACTTAATCTGTAGAAACAAATCTGAGGTATCTAGGTTAATATCTGTCTTTACAGGACACTGGTCCATAGGACGGCATGGAGCTAGACTCGGCCTACCCTGTGGTATCTTTGTTCAGGTTTGGCTAGAATTAGGTTTAAGTTTCTAGGGGCCACTTCTTGAATTCACTTGACGATATCTTCATCATTAGCATCAGCCAGATTCTTGCCTTTGTTAATGCCTCTGGCTGGTTCTAGATTGACCTTCTACCTCTTACCCACTATTATGACGTTTTTGTGGATTCAAAACGGTTTTTTGGTTAATTGAGAAGGACTTGTTGTCCCTTCACCTTAACTAACTAACTAAGTATATTTCACTTATTAAGTTAAGAGTATTAGATATTAATATGAAGAAGTATATGTCGCCTATATCTAGATTTTTCCTTTAGTTCTTCCATCACTGAGATATTGGCTTCGTTAGCAGTCCACAGAATTATTAACAATCTTTGATATACCGCAACTTAAAGGAATCTGTCTTCTATTGCCCACTTAAGTACTTATGTAGTTGTTTTGGGCTACATAAGACCAAGTCCTTTAAGTAGTGAGTATATCAAAGAGTGTTAAACTTTTTTAGACTGCTAATAAAATATCAATATCCCAATGCAAATTCAACATCTGATGAAAGAACTGAATGAATAATCAAGATATAGGTACATAATATACCATATATACCTGTCTTATTCCTGACACGTAGCGAGTTGATGGAGCACATTTTAACAGGTTATAGACTGCAAATGGATGGAAAAAAAAAACGAGGAAGATCGCCTACTCAATGAGTGGATCAATTGCAACGTTTGCTTAGAAAAATGACAAACGAAGCGATACACACAGCAAAATACTGAATAAAATGTCGCGGGGCACTGAATAATACGTATATATAATAAGCCTTTGTCAAAATATGAACTGAATTAAGCAGACGCAGCAGAAATCTTGTTATGTGATCATAAGTAATGAGACGCATATGATCGTTTGGTTAATAAATTAAAAAATTCTATAATTCCATTATCTATAAAATACTAGTTATTTAAAATTGAATATAAGAAACATATTACTTATTTATTTAATTGACGTGAACAAACTTTTGACTGGTTTCACCTGATGTAACACTGCTCTCTAGACACTTGTCTTTAGTTCACATCTTTTTCAGTTTCGTTTATTAAGTGCTTTAGTGGTTTCTTAATTTTATCACTTCACCAGAGTGATCAACTTCTTCAATATCTTCCTTCAACTCTAGCATTAAATAGTTTTTTTGATGGAGCATCGTCTTCCCTTATTAGCAAACCAGTTAAGCTGTTGAGTGCCAATTCGATACATTATTTTAATATCATACAGTTTGTAGTTCATTGAAATGCAGTCGTTGTTACCAATTCTGCATCTGATCTCTAAATTGCCATAGGGAAAATCTGATTACTTGATTAAAAACTTAAAAAAACCTAAGGGTTTCTAAGTACAAAAATAGTGGTGTCGTAAAATTACACATAAAAAAACATTATATAGCTACCTAGTTCGCCGTAGCAAGCTCTTTCAGGGTTTTCAGGAGATGTAACACTCCTGAATTATAATTTCACCGGATCTTCCCTTAATATTTCTTCCTTCAACTTTTACAATTTTGAGAGAAATGGAACACAAAAGAATATTTATTTTATAAATTTGTTTATTTAATTAATTGACTCAACTTTATTATAAGTTAAATCCATTTATTTTACTTTGTGTTGATATAATATACAAATATCAAAAATTGAAATTCATGTTTTTTCAATCTAAAATAAGATGAGAACGAAACTTAAACTATTCAAATAGTGTAAAATGACATTAGCGAAAATTAATTTTGGAAATTAATCAAAATTATTACGAAATGCAATGTATTAACATCTTACTCAAGTTTATTTCGATAAGAAAATATCTTCTTTATATTATATCCTTTGATGTGAAGGAACGCGTATACATGTAGTCAAACTGAATTCACTTTTTTTTCGCTTTTTGTGATGAGGTTGTGGAATATATATGATGTATCGTCAAACCGACCATTTCAGTGTGCTCCCAATACATTATTATGTGGTATACTGATATAAACACTTCATCTTTGGATACATTTATTCCCGGGACCTCCTTCGTATACTTCGAGAAGGTTCTCTTTTATGTTGACATTTCAGACCGTGTTGTTTTGATTTTTTGGTATCTGCAATATTTAGCATTGCTTCTGCTTCTCCTTTTAGGTCTAATTTCTTCGTTTTGAGAACTTGAATCACATATGACTCTGTCTTTCACCACTTCTCTGGGCTAACTCTCATCTTTTCCACTATATTTCGGGATTTATTGGTTCAATCTGGGCTATTATCTGTTTCCTAAAGTAAAAGAAGGTGTCCGCCTACAACAGTAAAAGAAGGTGTGCTCTCCGTCATTACAGTTTGCGTCGCCATAAATGCAGTCGTATAGATCCGCATTGCCCATTCGGTACCGGTACTTAGAAAAATATTCATGTCGTGTCAGCATCTCATTATATTAGGTGTCAATTTAATTGTCCATGTATTAAATTAGTTACTAAATTTATTTATAATTAATAAATAAAATTATAATTTTCTATTCAACAAATAAGAACTATTCATTTATATTTAATATGCAATTTATTGCAATGTATACTGCAAAGTATGGATGATAAAAACTTTCCTGTAAAACTTAAGCTATAAATTCTTACTTAAATTACTTTATAATTAAGTATAAAAGAATTTGAATTTTAAAGTACTTCCTTAGTGTAATAATGCTATTTAAGTGCTGACAAAGCACATAAAATAAAGAAATCACATTTCAACGCAAAACTTCTCAAAGTTTAAAGAAATATTATAACTTTTTAATCTCAATTATATGCGGATTCGCTGTTGTAAGCGAATTTTGCTTAAGTTCGCTTAAAAGTAAAAATTAATTAAAATGCATAGCTCAACCCATCAATTCAATTTTATTGAAATACACATGAAGCTTCTTCGAATACAAGAAGCAACATATTTCATTAGTAACCCTGAAGCAATAAGTTCACCTCCCAAATGCAATTCATAAGCCACAAAAATGTAAGGATGTGTGATATGATAGGATATGAGAAGAAACAACTTAAAAAATAATCCTTTTGGTACAAATTCTCAACATGTAATGGAAAAGCATTCTGGCAATTCTCACTAATAATATGCATATGTGCAGGAATGTTTATAAAATTAGCATAAAATTTGCATTTGGCTCATTCGCCTTTTCCCATCCAAACTTTGTTCAAACAGTCTTCCTCAGTAAACTAAAGGTAATTGCAATTTTCCTTCAAAACACAAAATATATCTAAGGCAACTTACCTTTATGATCTTAGAGAAAAGTGTAAACATTTAAGCAGAATTTACTAAATTGGCAAAAGGAAGCTTGCAATGGCAAAACGCCAGGACTAACTTAAATTAGTATGAAACTTTTAAGGTAAACTTATTATATAGAGCATTAGAATTTGTTTACTATAACATTTAAAAAATTTATAATAAATAACATATAAACAACATCTCCTTACAATAACAATAATAATAATAACATATAGACATTAATGTATAAATAGCTACTTATGTGTGATTATTACTAATTATTCTATTATTATTATTTATTATTTTATTGTTGGTCTTATTTTGAATTTAGTTTGTTATATTCGTACTATGTTCATACACACCTTACTTTCACGAAAATCTTAATTTCATCTTCATTTCAGCGAAATAAGGTTGTTTTTCCATACAAAATTCAGTTTTAAGGTTAGAACGAAATTAAGGAAAATGGTCTTAATTACATTGAAATGAAAGCTGAAATTAAGGGACATTTCAAATGCAACTATGCGTAAGATAAATTTTAAGCAAAAGATAAAGTTAAGATAACGATAAAGTGACATTTTTTTTAAATAAATATGCGTCACAGTTGACTTTAATGAAACCGGCAAATATTTTGAAAGTAGTGCAAATTATTACATTTGAAAATAGTGAAAGAAGTGTAACTGTTATTAATTTAAAATAGAGTGAAAAATAATAATTCATATACCTGAAATCCACTAAAACTTATAAAACTACTGAATCCCATCCTTTATAGTTATAATAATTAAATTTTAAAATTTTTCAGATACTAATGGTGTCTGAGCATATAATTTTTAACATTCGTTTTGTGAACAAAATCACATGATTTTCTTAATTTGGGGCACTATGGACACTTTAAAAATTAACTTAATTTCATTTTTACGAAATTAGAAACATTTGGCTGTCTGAACATAGTTTTAGTAAAAATCTGACATAATTTTGATGTTCAAGTAAAGGGATGGGATTTTAAATGTAAATGTATGATATATTTGATAAAAAGATGATCACAGGACGAAAATAAAGTTTCGTAGTGTAAATGAAGGCGAAAGGAATATATATTACATCTTAGCATTTGAATAATAAATTATACAAAAAAAAAAAATTATACAAACATACCAAACAATAATCATTTTATGAAGATAAGTCAGTTTATTATAGCGAAATTACAAGTTGAATTATTGGCTTTAAAAAAAATACTTTTTTAGTTTTCAATATAAAAACTAAGTCAGTACTAACTAATCTTTTGTTTACAATTCATTGATAAGTATACGTACATGAAATATTGACAGGACACTTATTATGTCTTCATTTCCTGCCATGAGAACTGTCTCCATAAGGAAAGTGGTAAGTTATTAAAAGATTTATATTTTTAGGATCCTGCAGTTTTTAGTACAGTTAGCATAAATGCAGATCTATAGTTCCTATTTCAAATCAAATTGTTTACTAAGAGCTGTTGAAGAAGTAAGTTTCTCAATACTATTATAATCAGTTCTGAGCCGGTGTACGTCCCAACAGCTTTTAAGGTAGAACTACCATCACGTCAAAAATATTAACTGTTACTTTTAAGATTTTAAGAATTATTTTTAAATCTGTACTAATAATTTTGTATACGGTTTTTTTGAAACACCACAAAAAATATAGATGTTGAACGCAGGAAATATTTTCTTTTTTACTTCTGAATTGAACACATTACTAAATTCTACATAAGATTAATGTAATGATAGCTGTGATTAAAGAAATTGCTTCAGATAAGAGTATCTAACAAGAGCTAAATCTAAAAAGCCATCCATTGCTAAGAAAACATGTAACTCATGCGGTCTTAAACTTTTACGAATGTGATGAAAACAATCAAATAGTGTCTGGGAAAAAAAAGTTTATTCTAAGTAATCTGAAAGAGCTGTATACTCTTTCCAAACTCAACCATTCGAACCTCGAATGTAATTTCTCAAAATTTGGTTTTTACGATCGCAACATTACGTACTTGCGGAGCAGGTGGCACCCGCTCAGTTTGTGTGTGATCCATAAATGATAACATAAAATTAGTAATAGACGGAGTTAATATAAAACACTTACTGCATGTACTACAGAGCCAATAAATGGCTATAAAGATATACACCACATGATTGCAGTGTTTTACGAACAGAATTTTTTTAGCCACCTGAGGTAAATGTCCTGAAACTGTAAACTTCAATCAACACTCCAGCAGACGATTAGGTAGTTCAGATAGTATAGAAGCAGTTTAGAACTAATTAAGTTTTTGAATATGTTGAACCAGTTCCTAAACAACCTCGATATTAAGAACCGTATTCAAAATTCGAAAATATGCGTTATTCAGATATATCTGTTAATGCGTTTAATAAGAAGCCTTTAGAAATCGAAAGAAGTAAAACAGCTGAAAAGTCCATCCAGGCTGAAGTTACAAATTACCCATTATGACCAAACCATATAGATATACCAATTGTTAATGAAAACATAGTTTTTAAAGAGGAGCCTGTAATGCCAACTTCAGATGTTGCCACCAGTTCCAATGAAAACAGAAACTAACTTTGCTGCAAGAATTAGAACGAAAGTTGAACTTAAAGGATTTACTATCAATCCACCAATAGAAAATACAGACTCCACGCCGCCGACAATATCAGTACTTCCCACTGTGACAAAGGAAAAACCTGCTGTTCCCGTTTCAAGCATAGAGTTGCCGTCCATAACGGGCTTAACGGAGGATTTTAGTGCCGGAAGTTTTTTAGATTTTAGTTGGGACAACATATATGAATCTTTTTTAAATTTTTTTTGAAAATTATTTGACGGTTTAATTATGTTAAAATTAGTGAATTAAAGATAGAAATGTCGCGGAACTAATTTAAAATGTTTAATTTTTTTGTAGAATTTAATGATTCAATTCAGAAATAAAATAAACATTTTGTGTCATTTTTTGTGGAAAATTTATTTAACGATATTATGGTATGAGTGTGGTATAAAGCGCCTTATAAATTAATATTTTTTAAGTACTTCTAAAAACAATACCACACTGGGTATATTTATTTTTTAAGTAGAATTTATTCGTTATCCGATTTAAAAATAAAAAATTAAATCGTTATGACATATTTGTCTTTTTTTTTACTGAAAAATCGTGCGTATGTTAGGTGTGAGGGGAGGATAAATTAATTTTCTAAAAATACACTTTTTATAATTTAATCCTTAAATATAAGAATTTTTTAGTACATTTTTTTGAAAATTCATTTAGCGGAAATGTGTTTGATGTGTGGTGAGGAGAGAAAAAAAATTCTAAAAATTTGAAATTTTTGCCACCTAATATTTTAAATTCTTCGTAAAATTTAATACTGAATGTAATTAATATATAAAATAAAAAAAAATTTTGATACATATTTTGAAAAATAAAATTTCTTTTAAAATTTAAGAGTTAATAATAGTACTTAAATATTAACAATATTAATTATTTAAACTTTTTCTAAAAAGTTCATTCAATTAACTTAAAAACGCAATAAATTTCAGCTTTCAATCATTTATAGAGCCTAAGATATGACCGTTTAAAAATGTGTCTACAACAGAGACCGTAACAGTTTCATTAAAAAAAAAATAAAAATCAACCAATAATTCATTCGTATTTTAAAATAAAACTCAAAATATAATAATTAAATTTATATTATATTTTTTTTTTATATATATTTCTATATATGAAAATTTTCTTTTGAAAATAAAAGTTTTTTCTGATTTTTATATTTTCAAGACAAAAATAATAGTTAGGCCGTGTGCGAGTTCAAGTATACAATTGTCTGAATCACTAATATATACAATATTTACTATTGTTTAGACTTAACCACTAATATATACAATGTTTACAAGCTGCGGCTATACCGCAACTTCTTCAACTTGAATGCTGTCTAGGGCTTCTGCCAATATATCTGAATGGTCTTGATTTGTTGAGGTTGTTTCGGCGCGACCCCTGGAAGCAAACATCATAACATTCTTTTTTTTTTGTTATAGCCTCTATTATGATGTTTTTGTTTACAATTTCAACCAAAGTAGACACCTCCTTCTCGCCAAGCCATTCATACTTTCTTACTGCTTTCCATCTTATTTACTCTGCCCTTTAGATCCTCAAGTATGCGAAGAAAGTTCCAATATTTATGCACCACTTGAGGATATTCGAACCGAATTCTTGGAATATTTTAATCATGAAGGAAAATTGCAATGGATGGAAATGTCATGTATTCAAAACACAATGTAACCCGTTTGGCTCTATTAAAAAAGAAATTTGTAGTATATTAAGTAATATTTGCATATATTTTGTTCTAAATAAATATATTACAGCATAAAATTAACATATTGTACATTAATTAGATAGTATTTAATATTAATATTTATAATGCATAAAAATATGCTTTTTATAATATAAATTATAATAAAACCATAAACTCACACATTCAAATAAACAAATTTATTCTGCACTCGTTTCAACAGGTTTATGTTATAAAAACAAAAGAAAATGTTTATAATATATTTATAGATAGTAATTTCTTATATTTCATAAACAAAACAATATTTAGAGTTTCGTTATGACTGGATCTGCTTTTCCTAATTGCCACAGATGACCAGAGAAATTCCAGTTAATGAAAAACCACAAACTTGGAGTTCTGAAGTTGTCCACTCCAGGTCCACTTCACTTGCTTCAGCTGATAATTTGCAACTCTCTAAGGAACTGAGATCTAATGGTGTTGACACATTCCAGTTAATGGAAACACCACAAACTTGGAGTTCTGAAGTTGTCCACTTCAGGTCCACTTCACTTGCTTCAGCTGATAATTTGCAACTCTCCAAAGAACTGAGATCTAATGGTTTTGACTTTTCTCTTCAGTTCAACAGCTTACCCAGGGATGTCGATTTTCATCAGCTCAAACATCGCGTTGAACGCCTGTGCATGTGCCACTCAGTCGTGATATTTCGGATTTCTCACTTCCCACAGCACTCGTGCAGCTAGTACATGGCTACAAGTTTTTCCGTAAATTTTCTCTCCAAATAAACAGCCATGGCACAAAAAGTACGCAACAGAAAAAGCAATTAAAAGCTGTGGAAAAAATAATATATCGTTATATAAAGTATTAAATAATACTAAAAAAATACTAATACTAATAATAATAATAATACTAATAATATTAATTATACTAACTAACAAAAGTGTGCGCCAAATCGCAAAATGGAAGAATTCGATTAATAATCTGGTTAACGGCTTATAAAAAAGGATGTGTTGAAATTTGCTCTTAAAAGGCGCAAATTCTGAAATTTTTTACTAAACAACACTCCTTTGTCTTAGCGCTGAGGCACAAATACGCCGGCTCTCATGCCGGAATTTGACCGACCGACAAATTTAAAATTTGCATTGAAAACAACAATTTTACTAATGCCTTGCCCGAGAGACACTCTACATTACATGGCCCTAAGAAAATAGTTTTAATTAAACTTTGATTATGATAACTAGGCTTTCTGTCCATCCTGGCGTAGGTGGCAACAATAAGTGTATTCTTTTAATATGAATATTGCTAAAATATTGCTAAAACTCTACTTAAGGCTATGTTGACTTGGTGCTTGTGAAATATCATAATAAATGCCGTAAAAATTTTAGTTCTAAAATGAATTGATGGCGCAAATTAACATACTCATCACCATATTATAAATGAGATGAGATGTAGTTTTGTGGAAAAAGGAATAGTAATTTTTTGCAGATATTAAAACACAAAATATGAAAAATTAGTATATTTCTAAAAATACAGTCAAACTTCCATAACTCGAAGTTCAATTTTTCAAAGAAAAGGTTCGACTTATGGAGACTTCGAGTTAGAGAATTTTTTATTTCTATTTTTGAAAGAAACTATAATTACATTTTAAGATATTTATTTATTTTCAATCAAATAAAGCACAAAAGTTATAGTAAAGTAAAATATTCAGAAATTAGGATTTGTTAGTTTAATTTTTTTCTTATTTTCAGTAGAAATAGATTTCAATTTATTCAAACTCTTGTAGTGATTATCAGTTGTAGTATCATTCGTTTGCAGATAAATATTCCGAATTATGAATAAGTCTCCTACTTCACTCTTGGAAGGCTGATGAACAATTACATCCACCGAACCCTCATCATCACTTTCCGTTGCGCTAAACTGGATCCGTTGGATCCAGTAATTTAGAGCTATAGTGCTCAATATTATTGTCATCTGTAGGAAAGCTTGATGTATAAATTTCATTGTCAAGACCAATATAATCGTTAAGAGTAGCATTGGAAGTTATTTTATTTGCTTTAACGCTGCCAGCGATTGGCATTAGCACAAAGAAGTAACATAAGAAAGAAAATATTAAACATTTGGTTTGGAAAAAGCGACTTCCCCTATCATCAAAATGCATTTATAATTAAAACAAAAATTCAACTTATAGAATGTACTTTCCTATATTCCTATTGGCGCAGAACAAAATTTTTGTTCGAGTTATTGAGGTTTGACTGTAGTTATAAAACTATTTTTTGCTTATTTGTAATATTAATGTTCTAACCGAACTAGTATATAATTTTCAAAAATTTTCATTTATTTTTAAATGTCAATATTTAGGTGCAGTAAAAACTTATTTCATTCATTCCAATTAAGAAAACCATGGTATTTATAAATAAATTTACAAACATTTTACTGATTTTAAAACTAGAAAAAAGTATCTAATAATTGCAAATATTAGAATGTAACTTTGAGGTTAACAAAATAAAATATTCAAAAAAATAAGAAAATAAATAAATGCAATAACAGAAACGAAAATAAAAAAGGAAAGAAAACAATGAAAAATAAGCCATTTTGTAGAGCAATTGCGACATTGCTTTACGACGATTTTATTGCAATTTTGAATTTACCAATAAATATTAAAAATGCTTTATTGACTTTAAGTGAAAAACTTTAACCGTCCATATATTCCAACCTTTAATTAAATTAATAACAAACTAAGCTATAATTTCTGCATCCACTTTTAAGTGTTGTTCTAGTTGTTCTCGGTAACACTCGGCAGCTCTCGGCATCAAGTGCCGCATGTACTGATGACGTATGCCTGGCTGTGATAAAATGTGTTAAGCACAACTTACATTTACAGAAATTGTGTTATTTTAATACAATTTTTAGCAATTTCAATATATAAAACTGCATAAATAAATTAGATCTTATATACGCATATAAAAAATAACGTAATAATTTTTTAGACTTACCCGAAACTTTGTTGTTGCAGCTGCGCAGTTACCAGTTATTTCAACAGAAATATAATTAATTTTAATGGATACGATCTGCTGAAGTATTTAAAAATCAATTTATTAATCTGAGAAAAATACAATTTAGGCACAAATTACACATAAAACAATTGTTAAACAAACTAAAACATATAAAAACGTTTAATAAAAAAAATTACCTCGATAAAACGAGCCGCAGCCGAACAATAGCTAGAAACAAATGCTCGTTGAACGATAAAGCTTGAAGTAAGTGGTGACTTTTGCATTGCTGCACGGGGAATCAGAAAATGTTTAACAAAGCTTATAGATGTGACCCTTTTTTTATATTATGCATATAATGGGGTAATACATTCTTTTGTATTAAATATATATGTATAATATATATATAATTAATAATAAATTGTGTTATCTATATATATATAAATATATATATATATAGTTAACCCAATTCATTATTAATTCTTTGTTATGTTGTGGGTCTTGTTATGTTATATAAAGTGTCGTCTCAAACACGGTATAAGTAAAACAACATTCAATGCAAATTATAAAATTGAGAGTGAGAGAAAAAACAATATGTCGGTTCAAAAATCCTGCATGATAGTCGGTGTATGTTATATGTGCCTCAGCAAAGCAATGTTGTTTAGTAATAAATTTCAGAATTTGCGCCTTTTAGGAGCAATTTACTACAATTTTAATATGTTTTGGAGAAATAATGGCAGTAAGCAGCACAGCCTATTTTATCAACCTATATTATAATCTAATTAATACTCTTTCCGATTTTAAGGAAAGGCGTATAATTTTGTAAGTACTATTACTAATTATTAAAGGAAAATATAATAATAAATTAACAGTATTACAATCTCTATGAGTTTGTTCTTGTTGGTTATTTTTGGTGGCAAATTGAAAGTGAAGCACATCTATATTTCTTTTTAAATTAAGGCACAACCAAAAAGTACTAACACATAAAAATACAAAATTGGAAATACTGATGTGACAGTCTACATAATATGGTCTTTACTATACGGAATCTTATATTTTCTTATTTATTTCTTGATTTGAAATCACTTTAAAATCTTATATACATACATATGTATATTTGGACGTGTGCGAGTTATGCTAAGTTGATGCTAAACCAAATGGGTGATTTTTTGCACTGCACACATTTAGCCATTTATCAACACGATCGACACATCACTACATTATCGGCACAACTTAGAATTTCCCTCATTTAGAACGCAACTTAGGACGTGTGCGAGTTAAGCTAAGTTGCGTTTTAAATGAGGGAAATGCTAAGTTGTGCCGATAATGTAGTGATGTGAGAATTTCCCTCATTTAGGACGCAACTTAGGACGTGTGCAAGTTAGGCTAAGGACGTGTGCGAGTTAGGCTAAGTTGATGCTAAACCAAATGGGAGATTTTTTGGGATTTTTTGCACTGCACACATTTAGCCATTTATCAACACGTATCGATACACCACTATATTATCGACACAACTTAGAATTTCCCTTATTTAGAACGCAACTTAGCCTAACTCGCACACGACCTAAGTTGCGTTCTAAATGATGGAAATTCTGAGTTGTGCCGATAATGTAGTGATGTGTCGATACGTGTTGATAAATGGCTAAATGTGTGCAGTGTAAAAAATCCCAAAAAATCTCCCATTTGGTTTAGCATCAACTTAACCTAACTCACACACGTCCTATATATAAGTATACACAAGAAAAAAAGGATATTATAAATTACATATTTATGCGCTCCTACTGTATAAGTATTTTTGATATGTTTAATATATGTTTAAGTATTTAAAGTCTATTTGCCTACATCAATTGTGTATTGTTAATTTTATTATATGAAACACATATTTTCCCAATAATGTAAATTAAAGTGTTTACTTGGCATTTTTCAAAAACGTTTTTGTGAGTTTACAGTATAAATACCGAGTGTTTAAACTAATAAAAGAATATTTGTTTTCTTATCAAATTTTTGGGTATTTTAGTAAGATTCTTATGCAAATTTATTTAAATAATTTATTTGTTATTTCTCTCACCTTTTTTGTATCTTGTTTAGTAATTCGATTTGTTTTACTATAAGTCGCTCAAGTATATTTCAGTTTGATTTGATTAAATTCAGAACAAGTGTGATTTTTCTCTGAACTTGCATATCCTTTGTAATTTGTTTGTCCGGCTTTTGAACAAATAGTTTCTGTAAATTATTGACGAAACATTTTTGTGAATAAATTAAACTGCCAACAACTGAATAGCATAAAATGCCGGACAAAACAATACTCAAACAAATAAAATAACGAGTAAATAAAACTAAAACGAGGAAAACAGTGAGACTAAAAGGAAAAAAGATAAAAGGACACAATTTCTATAAAATTTGCTCTTTTTTTCTTTGTAAAGCAGAAGACTTTGTGTTTCACAAACCTTTATGGTTTGGATGGAAGTTGAAATGGGCAAGATTGAAGGGATACCAATTTAATATTTAAGTGGGATTAAATAAGTTGAAAGTGATTTACGAAAACAAATAAATTTGGAAAATAAAATAACTGAAACTTAATTTTGCACTGCAAAAAAATTAATTGAGTGTGTGTCAATATATTTGCTTTTTATAGAAACGTTAAGTCTCCTCCTTTTGGGTCTGGATATGAACGGAACATCCATGTAAATTGCAACATTTAAGGTATTGTTGTTTTTTAATTGGAAAATGTCATTTACGGCATTGTAATTCCTTTTTTTATTTATGTATTATTGCTGTGTATTTTCAATATTCCATCATGTAAATATAAAAAATAACATAAAATAGCAGCTGAAACGCAAAGAAACTGTAACTGTCATAGCCGTAGTTGTCATTGTCGGTAGTTGAAGTTGTAGTTGTAGTTGCAATGTCCTTCTCGCCCATTCTGTTTCATTAATTAACTTCGCGGTTTTATTCATACAATGTCCACAAGAAAATTTATTATGAATAAAATTTATTAACTCGGCTACTTGACTGTTGTTCATAATTCACTCAGTAACATTTTACTGCCATAGCAAAAACTGGAAGGGGTATAATTTATTAGACTCATCTTGTACTATTCTTTTTTAAAGAAATTGTGAATAATTTTAATAAATATTACTTATTTATCTATTCACTATTTTCCGCTGCTGTACAAACTATTCACTAGAGTGTCATCCTTAAAAAGGAAATGTTGAATTAAGAGATAAAATAATTGGAGGAAGAGTAGTTATGCTAATGAATCTAATGAAGATTTAAAAGACTTTATAATTATTTTTGAAAAGAAACTCACAAGGATGCTCGTAACTCACAAAACATTAAAAATAAGTTTTAATAGATGAAGAGGGAATAATTATTTTTCGTTTTTCAAAGACAATAAATTTTTGAGGTATTTTTATATTTCAAAATGTACAAGTTTTCACAGAATTTTTATTTTAAAAAGTATAAGCAAACATCTTCCTTTCGCTAAACTTGTGGCTTTGCAGGTCAACTGTACTTGTGCGGTAGGTCTAGGTTGCACAGTACTGAGCTGGGTCATCGCTCTTTACATAGCATGTGTTTTTTTATAGTGCTTCTCTAACACTCAACCAAAGCGGTAAAGTATCATCAGATTAATGATTAAGTTGAGGATCTATCCTTAAACGACAACATTTGCGAAATATTACTTTTTGCGACATTATGGGCAGTCGCCAATGCATTATGTTTAGCAGCGACTCTTAAAAGTGAAGCGATCTTTGACTCTATATTTACTATTACTTTTAAAAATGTATCCTTTGATTGTTCTGAGTTTATAAAACTAGCAGTGGAATTTCAAAAACAGCTTCATAATTAAAAATACAATATTAGGTCTTTTCGGTGGCTCGCAAGTATGGCAAAAAATGCATGCTGGCCTATATTTGCTAAGGGAGACATTGGCATCACTATTGCAATCTGTCAAGTGTTATGTCTTGGCAAATAACAAATTTTGCAAATGTTCACATAATGCAAGCGAATTACATTTTTTATAAGAATAATTAATTAATATAAATTTAAAATTGAAATGAACACAGAATTGATAGGAATGGTGAAAATGTTGGAAATTTAAACTAAAACACTGAAATTTTTAATTTTGTTTGAATTTTTGTTTACATATGGTTTTTGACATATGAGTGCCATATTCGTTGAAATTTCCAATAGAGGTTCACATTAGTTCACTTATTGCGTTGGTAACACTTTTTTCTTTACTGGCCGAAGTGTTTGGCCAGTGCACAACTACTGGCCTAAATAGAGAAAATAGTATTGTTGTTTTGCGTACATTTCGGCCAGTATAGCCCAGCAACTTATTGTTTTTTGGACACTTGCGAGCCACCGAAAAGGCCTATTAATAAACTTAAAATATTTATTTCATTTTAAGAGAATATGAGTTGAATAGTTTAAATTTATAAATATTACATTATATGTATATATTTTATATATAAAATTTATAAGTTATTAACGTTATGTAAATATAAATTTAATATATAAATATATGTAAAATATATAAATATAAAAGGTATTGTGTAAAAAGTAAACTTTAATGTCAAGCTTTTAAACCAAAAAACTTAAAGTTCTAAACCACATCAGATTGTAAGTTTTAAGTAAGGAATTTCTATCAATTTGGAGAATAATTCCATCCAAATAATATTACTTTATTAGTTTTCAAAGAAAAAAAGTATTTTCTTCTAAACGTTTTGGTGGTTATTCCCTTCTAAACTTAATACTCATTCAATTTTCTGAACATAAAACTACTTCTTCCTAAGAACTTACAAGATAACTTAGAAACTTTATAACTGCATTAAAATTGATTCCTTTTAACTTCATTTCAAATAATAAAAATTTGTAACTGGCAATATCTCGGCTTTCGTGCTTTGATAACTATTTTTGAACAAAAATGATTTGAAACTTTTAAGATACTTAAGAACATTCTATTTAAGATTATCCTTTAAACACGTAAACATTTTCCTTAAATGCATACAAATGTGCAATTTTCAGCCAAGGAGCTCGCGGGTAAAGGTGTTGGTTCAAAATTGCTAAATATTCTCGCATAGAAAATAGATGTGGAATAGTTAAACTTATCCATTTTTTTTTCTTGCGAATTGCAGGCATTCGCTCTAAATAACTTCATCAAAAAAACTGCACTTATTCTTTTTTTAAATATTAATACGTTGTTTTTAGTGAATGGAAAAATAAATTAAATTTTTTAATTATTTCGTTTTTTGACGCTGTCTTATTATCCAACACTTTAGCTACCGAAATAATAGAAAATCTATAAAGTGCTTTGCAGAAGATCGACTTTAAGGAGTACAGTGTGAATATGAAATTGTAGTTAACAACATACGCCGATTGTATTCACTTATTTTGTGTTCATCGGTTGGATTAAGTTTAAACTTTTTGCGGTCAAAGTATTAAGAAAATGGTTAACATGTTTAGCCATATAAGTTGCTAAGTATTACAAGGGTATGGTAGAAAACTACGTTTAGTTTTTCTGCTTATAAGTTAAAAATAAATACTTACTTCCATAAAAGCTGAAGCTGATCCTTTGTGCTGCTAATTGGTACTTATTAGGCCTAAGACCTAAGATCTCTTATGCGAATGCGCTATTCAAATTAAGACCAATATGTTAGCTATGAAAGATATTTTAATATTGGACCCTGTTTATAGTAATATCCTTCTGACCTATATCAAACCTCTATGACCTTTTTTGTTTTTGTAAACGTGTTGGGAAATTGTTACCACTTCACTACATCCTTTGAGGATTATTGTGACATACCCACTTTATTATGTCATTGGAAGTATGTTGCCTAATTCCGTTATAAGTGGATAGGCAGTGGATAAGTATAGAAGTCTGAGTCTGGCGAGAATATCCATTTACACAAAATGTGTTCTGCTGTGTCCGTTTCTTCGCAACAAAGTATGCAGATATCTTCTCTAGTAATACCTAGGCTCGATAGATGCTTTTTAACTCCGCAATACCCAGTGAGAAGCTCTGTGACAAGTCGAATGCCACTTCTGTTCAGTATAAGTAGCTACCTAGTTCTGGCTTTTGATCAATACGGCATGGATTCTTTAGCATTGATTCTGACTCTTACAGCCATAGAGAATGTAAATAGGAGTCAATATTAAATTTTTTAGATAAACCTACTATATGTTAAAGAAGTAGTTCCCAATATTGTTTGGACCAAGGACTATTTTTGTATTTTGGGACCACTAAATTTAAGAATAATAAATTGTATGATTATTTTAATATGCTTTATGCACATCTGGTATAAAGTATAATACTAGAAATTTACATTATTTGCACAATGTTATGTGTCGATGACCACCGTAAACATAATGCGGACAGTCATGCAGACCATCAAGTATGGGATGAAGATTGCGATGCAGATAACTTCGTTGATTATTTTGAATCCGTTCCAGTATGTTTCGTTGAAGCCATGACCAGTAAAAAATTGGATAATTTTAAATGAAATATCACTATAGGGTTTGCTATCTGTAAGTATTGGAAAGAAATCTTTCAGTTGATTCTTCAAAGTTACTGAAGGCACAGATATCAGCACTTTTATACCTTTGGTATGATTGATTAAAACCAGACCATGATTAGAGAAATCTTCGCATTCATATTTATAATAAGTTCGAAAATGAAATACGCTATTTTGATCAACTCAACGCCAGTGTAAAAAGTAGAATCTATAATTGGTTTTTTAACTGTGGTATGTTTTAATCAAACAATGTGGTTATGGCTTAACCTTAAACTGTAGCGACGACATTATTGCAGAAGCCATAGGGCAATGTCTTCTCATACAATAGATAAGAAAAACCCTTGCTATATGTGTGCTATACTTCTAGAGCAGAGCGGAGGGAATTATGGCACGCATTTAAAGTGACAAGTAAATTAAAAAAATTGAGAGTAAGAGAAAAAACAAAATGTCGATTTAAGTTTCGTCAAGGTGACTCCGTGACGTTGATCAAAACAGTGTTGTTTAGTAATAAATGTTAGAATTTATGAGTAAATTACTATAATTTTAATACAATTTAGGTTCATATTATGTAGAGTGTGAGGGGCATGTCAAAAGCAAAATTATTGTTGCTTTTAATGCAAATTAAAAAACTGAGATTGAGAGAAAAAAACAAATGTACGTTTAAATTTGGTCATGGGAGCCGAGACTAACTGTGCCTCGGCACTCCGTCCAAACCGTATTTTATATATGCATGTATATATTTCATTTAAAACTTAGACAAAACTAAAAAGTGCAAACTGATGTGACACAATGCATAACATGCTTTCTTGTCATAGCTCGTATGAGTCAATTTTGACGTGCCCGTGACACTCTACATAATATGGGTGTTAAAGAAAAAATGCCAGAAAGCAACACAGTCAAGCTTATATACTCTAATAATCGAATTCTTATAATATCCGATTTTATGGAAAGACGTTTTAATTTGAAAGTATTCTTAACAATTATTATAAGAAAATATAACAATAAATTAACATTTTTACAGCTTTTATGAGTTGTAAACTGCTGTTTTTTCTGTTGGTAAATTGTAAGTGCTCAGTTACAAAAGTAGTAGTAAATATACACAATTGACAATACTGATATGACTCGCTGCATAACATACATTTTAGTCATAACCACAAAGAACGTAAAATTGCGGTGACCATTCGTCATATGACTGGCTACATAACAGGACCGTTAATTCATTATTCCAAGCAGCATAGATTTAGAAAATATCTTAAACTTGTTATTTAATACTATTTTGTTAGATGTCTGTATAGAATTTATAGGCAGCTGTTAAAATTCATTGACTAAAAATGAAGTAAAAAGTTTTTACTAAAAACTATAATTATTGCAATTTAAATTAAAAATTATATATGACAAATGTTATTATATTATTTGAATAAATATAAAATATATTATTATTTTTAAACATTCATTTTTAACTTTGTGAATACCATAAATGATTTTATTAAAGAGTATATGATTGCATTGCAACCACACAAACATTTAAGTATCCTTACTTAATGTAAATCTGCGAATATTAAACAGGCTAGAAGCTTATAAAGCCTGAACAGCAATAAGTTTTTAATCGAAATTTTAAAGCAAACTTACATTATGAGCTTTAAAAAGTAAGTAATTTCAAAAGGATATGCATTTGCATCCTCATATCCTTTAGAAAGAGGGCGCAAATCGCACACATAGATATGAAAATTAAGTGCAAGCATTTATTTACAATTCTTATGCACATTTGCATACAAATGCCATAATTTATGCTTCAGACATGAAGGGAAAAAAGCCTTAAATAAATCTCATCCATGCGTAATACCTAAGATTGCGCTCCTCATTGCTCTACATTGCCGTGCCATGTCTTCTGTCTTCTGTTTGGTTGAGCATTCCGCATTACTTGGCATTACAAATAGGAAAAGATCAAAATAACAAAACACTCAATTTATATTGGAACACAAAATAGTCGTAGCATGAACGTTGCAATTTTGTCCTGATGTAAGTCGGTAATGAATTGCAAATGTAAGACGAGCGAGTACGTCCGTCCGCTGACATATGTACAGTTGTATATGCGCAGATGTTGTAGTAGAGGTAAAGATTCCTCTAAGTTCATCATGAGAATGTGTTTCAGGAATTGCAAGCGACTGAATGCAATTCTTCGATTCAGGTGCGATTTACTACTCTGCAGTACTGTGTAGTATTAAGGACTTTGTACTGTAATGAATACACCACATACGAGTATTGTGTATTTTAGATTTCGGTTTGCTAGGAATGCAGATTAAACAGATTTCATTTTGAGTGTTAATATTACTTAATATTCATTAACAAATTGCAAATAAGTTGGTGAAATATTTCGATATATGATATCGCATAAGATATAAGTTTTCACATTGGTGCATTTGTACATATTAAATAATTTATTTAGTAATTACTGTAAAGCCAATACGACTTTCCAATTGTGCAAATGCAATTTGTTTAAATGGAATTTGCCATAGGTAGCAGCTTTTCAAAAATATCATAAATTTATTTATAAGAATTAAATAAATGGTACAGTTTTCACAAAAATTTATGGGGTTTTTAAGTCAAATAAACAAATGCAAATAGACTTACTGTGTGCCAAAAGGATTAATATTTACTACTCTATCTGTGTTTCAGAGAGTATTGTATATCCTGCAAGGATTATGGTTTAGTGTATCTCATACAAATGTTTATCATGTCAGGTTACCAGTAAATTTTTCTGCAAATATTTGTATTTGTACATTTATTGATGCTTGCAAATAAATTAAAAAGAACAAACACTGAATATTAATCCACAGAAAACTTTTTACGAAACTTTCGGACAATTTACGCCACGGGAAAATTGTTTGCATCAGCAATGCTTAATAATTTGCTCACAATTATAAATATAACTTTAACAATTACTGCATGCAATAGCTATTAAATATAAATATTAAATTTAATTTTAAGAAAGTGAGATACATACCGACATACATTAAACTTTCACCCAACTGCTTAAAACTATGTTAAGAAAGGTTCAAAGCTTGTTCAGTTCGAAGCACTTCATCGTATAATAACATTCCATAATCATAGTTGAATATATTTAATCACATCATATCCACAATCTCAACATCTATTGAAAGTATTTTATAATTTTTAATAGTATAATACAAATTTTCAAATACAAGATCCTTTTCTTTCGTAAGCATATCGTAAAAGAACAACACTAAATGGGCATTACTTTTGGAGGACAACTCTGGAAATGCTAGAAATTTTGTTTTAATATCTGACAGGTTTATATGTGCAATTACACAAATACACATATTTGCAAATGACATAAAATTACAGTTAAATTCATGAAAATGATCAAAATAATTATCTATTATCAAAATAATTACTAGGAAATATAACAAATACGAAATAGCAATAATTACCAAAAATATATATTAACAGTTAACTGGAAATTTTGTTCGCACTTCCAAAAATCATTCCCAATATACGAATTTATAGTCTTTGCAATCATGCAACTTGAGCTGTTCATTAGTTATAATATATTCAGACACACCTTAATTTCGCAAAAATCCTAATTCCGTCTTCGTTTTAGCGAGATTAAGTTGTTTTTTACATACAAAATTCAGTTTTGACGTTTAAACGAAATTAAGGAAAATGCCCTTAATTTCGTTGAAAAGAAGGATGAAATTAAGGGACATTTCAATTGCAGCTATGCGTAAGATAAATTCTAAGTTTAAGATAAAGTTAAGATAACGAAAAAGCGACATTCGTTCTTAAATAAATATTAGTGACAGTTGTGTTTAATACAAACGTGAAAACATTTTAAAAGTAGTACAAATTTTTAAATTTGAATATAGAGAAAAATAATTTATAATGTAATTTCTCAAATATAAATTGTGTATATAATAGAGTATGAATATATGAGTATAACAGTATGAGTGTGAGTATAACAGTCGAATTGTAAACACAAAACATATGATTTCTCTAATTTGGGGCAGTATGAACTTTTTCCAAATTAATTTAATTTCATTTTAACGAAATTAAGAAAATTTGGCTGTATGAACATAGTATTATATTGCATTTAGAAGAAATAATATCATTGTGAGTCATAAGTGGTGTCAATTAACATTTTTGTGTGCATATACATATAGGTATAACATATTATACAAAATCCTTTATTACCCCATTTTATGGATAATAATAAAATAGTGTCATCTACAAGGTGTACTTTCATTTTCTATATATATTTTCTGATCCGCAACGCAATCATGCAAAAGTCGTTCATAAATTTTAATAAAGAAATTGTCTCCAACATATTTAAATTTACTCATTAACACTCGCAACAGTTGTAAATACTAAGCAGCTGACTGGAGTTTTCTATTTTCTTCCGAATATTATTCACAATAAATCAGTTTTAAGATTTGGCACCTTTGTAGTGAGAGAGGCTTATTCGTTAAGCACTTTCAGGAAAGTGGGCTTATTTTTTGGGAATTTTGTTTTTGCTTTGCTTGTTAATTTTTAAGCAACACGTGTTATATTGGAGCATTTATGTCAAAAGAATACAGTAATTGTTTTGACCAACGTCACGATGGACAGAAAGCGTTGTTATCAGTATCAAAGATTAATTAAAATTGTGTGCTTACATAGGATATACAAGAATAAATAATATTGTGAATCATAAGTTGTGTCCCCACAGACTTTTGTGAGCATATACTTTTTATTTAAAAAAGGTTTGCATCTCCACAAAATTTAATGCATAATAAATGTTACATCTATATGCTTTAGTTGATCATTTTTTATACATTCTAATCAGCAGTGCAACAATGCAAAACTCGTCACTTGAAGCTTTATCGTTTAACCAGCATTCGTCTGTAGTTCTTTCTTGTTCGGTTGCAGTTCGTTTTATCGAGGTTTTTTTTTATTAAACGTTTTTATATATTTTAATGTGTTTAAGAATTGTTTTATGCGTAATTTATGTTTCAATTGCATTTTTCTTAGATTTTTCCTAAATTGATTCTTAACTACTTCAGATCGTATCTATTGATTCATTTTTGTAGCAATAACGAACTGGTGACTACGCAGCATAACAAAGCTTTTGGTAAGTCTAGAAAATTATTACGTTATTTTGTTCATATGTACATATCATTAAATGTATTTATGCAGTTTTATATATTAAAACTGCTAAAATTGTATAAAAAAAAAATAATTTCGTAACTGTACGTTGTTTTTTTTGACAAATTTTGCACAGTCCTGCATACGTCATCAGTACATGCGGCTTTTGATGCCGAGTGCTGCGCCAATAACTACAACAACACTTAAAAATGCATGCAAATATTATAACATAGTTTATTATTAAATTAAGTGAAGGTTGAAATATATAAATGGGGAAAGGATTTCACTTAAAGTAATTAGGATAAATTCAAAATTGCTATAAAATAATCACAAAGCAGTGTCGCAATTACTCTGCAAATAAATTTGTGAATTATTGTGCGATGTGATCTTTATATGCCTTGTATGGGTAAAAAAGCAACAAAATGGCTTATTTTACATTGTGTTTTCTTTCTTTCGTGATTTTCGCTTTTTTTATTGCATTTTTTTTAATTGTTTTGAGTATTTTATTTTCTTAACTACAAAGTTGTATTCCTATTATTTCAATTATTAGACACTTTATGTATGTATGTAATTTTATCTAGTAATCTTAAGGTTTTTATAATTAAAAGGAATGAAATAAGTTTTTACTGAAATAAAATATTATAAACAAAAATAGGCAAGCTCAAAGATTAACTTTCAATTCGTTGAACTTGTGTTTCCAAAGTAAAGCTGTAGTTTATAAGCTCGTTCTAATTTAAAGCACGGCAAGTGCTTTGGTTGGTGTCACTAATTAAATAAAAATAAGTGACAAAACCCAGAATTTGAGCATTGAAAGTTTGTGCAGCCTTGGCTATTTGTGGATAAACACTATTAGTCATCGCTTCTAATTTGACAGGCACGAGTTCTAAGCCTGGCACTTGCAGTCCAAACAAATTATATAAGGACTATAAACTAATTAAATAAAATTCGATTATTTCCAAAGACCACTGATGAAGAGTACTTGGCAATACTCGAAACAGCGTTGTATGGTCATCCAAATTTCAATAAATTAAAAATAAAAAATTTTGTCTTTGTCCTTTCTTTGCTATTCGAATCCGTCTAACTTTTAAATAGTTTCTTTCGTCATAAAAAGACACGCCATTATCGGCAAGAAAAAATTAACCTTAAAATATTATAATTTAAAAAAATATTTATTGGTGCATTAATATTTCAAATAAGCAAGAAATAAATTTAATAAATTTTCTTAATAATTGCAAATTATGTGAAAAGCGATAAAAATATTTAGTAATGTTTCAAAAAAAAATATTCATAGAAATTCATTTTTATAATGTTTTATAATTTATTGTTATAAAATTTGTTTTTAATGTGCCTATATTTTAAGACTTAACATAAAAGATAGTCAACATATTTAATTATATTTTATTGATTGAAGCACATTTTTTTAAACTTTAAAATAGAGTAAAGATTAAACATTAGCTCACGTAAATTATTTCTAGAGGAATGAAAATAGACTAAAAAGTTGAAAACAGTTATTGAGTCCAAAAAAATTTCTGGATGTCTAGTAGTAGTTTATTGCATTAGTTAAAATAATATCAACATTAGGGGCAATGAGAAATATCATAGATATACTAGATAGTATCTAATGTACCCATAACGCAATTTATAGGTTACCTCAATTCGCAACTTTAAAGAAAAGATTTACATCCAGAGTATAGCAACATTGCTTATTATATTACTTTGTTACTTTTAAAGTTACTTATTACTTATTTTTGAAAGAACTTAGTGAAATAAAGGATTAACATTAATTTAAACATCTACTAAGCAATGCTAAAAAGTAAAAAATAGATACATAGGTACAAGTGGTGTTTGTACATTCCATGATTTTCGTTGAGGCCTGTAAATTTAGTCAAAAACTGAATATGGTTTTTGAAAATGCTATAAAATAAATTTGGCTTCATGGCATTTTTGAGTTATCCACAACACGTTGTGATTGTATTATTCGATCAAAAAAGCGATTTCGGTTTTTGGGCTTAACATTTACTGTATAATTAGTTGAGCATTTTAATAATATATAAAAATAGTAATATATTGTGTATGACAATATGAAAGTATATATTAAATGAGTTATGTATTAAACACACTTAATCAAAAGTGTATACGTTAGTACATCTCAAGCAATTATAAAGTAATGCACATAAGCATGGCAAAAATTTGCATGCGTCTCTTAAAACTACGCATTTGGGAATTCCCCTTTTTTTGTTGAAACAAAGTAAGAATAATAATATTTATCAACTTACTAATTTATACAAATCAAAAAAAAAAAATAAAAAAAAAACAAATTCGCTCAAAACTTAAAACCAAAATAAGTAATTATTAATAATTTTTAGTAATTTTAGTCTTTTAGTACATTTAAATTTTTTGGTTCCAATTACTGGACAATTTGAGTTTGTAAGAGTTCTAATTTGTGTGCTTCTCTACTGTATAACATAAACTTAGAAACTTAATGAAATTGACTATTCTATTATATTGTCCAGATATGGTACTTTCCATTATGTTGTATATTATGGTTATATTAAGTATTTTTTTTAATAAATATTTATTTTTTTCAATATCTTTGGTTAGATGTTCTTGTCTTTTCTTTTGTTTTTTCAAGAAATATTAATTTCATCTTCACTACTAAATAAACCATTCTGTTATTTTAAATTTTAGTTGTCTAAAATAATACAAAAAACAGCTCTTGTTATTTAAAGCATTTGTTATTGTTTCTAAAATCTCCACGCTGTGTTTTATTTACATAAAATATAGCAGAGAGCAGAAAATG
Source organism: Teleopsis dalmanni (assembly GCF_002237135.1). Taxonomy (NCBI): domain Eukaryota; kingdom Metazoa; phylum Arthropoda; class Insecta; order Diptera; family Diopsidae; genus Teleopsis; species Teleopsis dalmanni. The sequence continues at coordinate 80,404,950 of NC_051846.1, forward strand.
CACAAAATCTTAAATATTAAAGTGCAGTCGTGCGAAGTCTACTTAAATATGTTAACTACTTTGCATCTTGCGTATTTGCATACGTGGAGGAAAGCAGGGCAGGGAAGTAGGTGAAGAATTTGCATACGAAGAACAGCGGAGCAATTCATTTAAATGCAGGAGACACAATGTTATTTTGACACAAATTACAACTCAAGCAAAAAGCAAATGTTGTGTGTGTAATTAAAGCCGCACTTACACACTTACACGGAAAAAACACTGCCTCGCCCGCTTGCCACATGCAAATAAATGCAGGTGCATACTTGTGTACTTTTGCGAAGTGTGCGACTGGCGAAGGTCTAAGTAACTTTCTTGAGATACGAGCACTTTAAGCACTACGTGGTGAGCTAGAAATAAGGAAAATTTTAAATTTAAGTAAAAATTTTGGTTACGTTTACCAAATATTATATATTTTCTAAAATTTAATAGGATTAAGTTTTAGTGAGGTAGTTACGTTGAACTTTACATAAGAATCCCGATGTAAGATACCAGTTGACAGGTTAATATATAATTTAGAATTCATTCTTTAAAATTGTTGTTCTATATTCTGTGTCAAAATCAAAATTTAAATCAGAATTTAAATCAGAACAGTGTTGTTTTAATAACACATTTTATTCGAATAGTAGATTTTAATCAATTCATATAATGGAATAAAGAAGTTGCTCAGATCCTTGCACGAAAGAAATTCAATATTTTGAGTAGACATCAAAAACTACAATTTTCTGACGTTCCCCATTTTTAATTTATGTTAAAACAACAATTTTACATTTAATGTTACCATGACATGGTCCTTTGATTTCCGAGGATCGTATGTCTTTCGGTAAAATTATAGGAAAAATCAGTAGTCATAAACAAAGTAATGGAACAATATGATCTTTTTGAAAAACCAAATTTTACCTAGAAAAATAGAATGATTTTAATTAATATTGGGAGAATATTATTTAGCCTTAGTGTTTCTCTGCCATTCAGAAATTTGGTGTGGTTCGTTGATGGCTCCGGCCGCTTTCAGTTACCACAACAGCACCTTTACATAATATGTAAAATTTCGTAGTGCATCAATTTCCAAAACTATATTAATCTATTGAATTATATTTCGTTTATTTTTGAGAACATATGATAGGCTTCAAAAGCTTAATTTCTTGATTTTCCAGTATATTTCCCAGACATGATAGAAAACATGTAGAGAAATCTATCACGACGTGCTCACATAATGTGGACACCAATTTTAAACGATGGAGGAGCTACGTAAATCTCATCTATTTGATGTGTTAGAAATTAGTTGATTCGTTGCTACATCTAATTTTTAAAGTAATAAATTAATCCAGTAATTAGACTAACTAGTGACCAAGTATTAGGGCGATATTTGATATATTCTTATTTTGTTTTTTATTTTGGAATACCGGCTTTTAATTTGATAGAAAAAATTGTTATAATTTTATTTCTAACTACATAAATTAAGTTTTTCTTATTCTTTGCTTGATAAAAAATTAGTGTCTAAAGTATTTTCTCTCAATGGCGTCTGAGATCAATTGGATAATCCCCTGTAAAAACTGTGTTATTGAATTATGATATACAGTTATTTGGGTGATTTTATAGCAGAATAGTTCGAAGCCTTGTATATCATCTTGACGTAATATAAGTTTTAAGTTTTCGAATGATGGATGATGGATGAACCGGCGTTACATGGTATTGTAATATAAGTCAATAAGTTTTTTTTTTATTCTAATTTTCCAGCATTGGAAGTATGCCATTACAACAGTATTCGCATTTTTATATGTTGAATAAAAAGATAGCTAAAAACTTATTATATAAACTTGGGTAGCATGATTTTTAGTGTGAAGATCAGTCGATTATGACAGTCCTTGTTAAATGAATGAGTGATATTAAATCGAGCTATACCAGTCGATTTCTCATTATCAAGTGCTTATTTTATACTTGGGAATGCCTTGCCAACTGTAAATCAGAAGAAAGATTTTTTTGGATTATGGACTGTCTTTAGGGTATGATATCTTTAGCCATAGTTATATTTTTTTGTCTTGTCAATACTATGCTTCCCATAAGCATAGTATTGATAGTATTGATAGAATAAATAGGATCTATTACCTAATAAGGTAAAATTCATTAAGCTGTTTTACCCTAAGTAAGCAGCACATTAATAATTCTGAAATTTTTACTTAAACAAAGGTCTTTTTATGGTTTTGGAATGCAGATTGCTAAATTTGCAAAAAATATCTAGGAAAAGATACCTGTGTTAATATCTTATTATCTTATAATATCTTATTGTTATTAGCAGTGGATGATTTTTTTAAACATGTGCTATTGATTCCATCTAGGTCAGGAATTTTTAAATCTTTAAATTACTAATTAAAGTGCTAATTTCTTTCTCATATGTGGAAAATAAGGTTCCTATTTATGTGATTGCTAAAATATCTATCGCCATTCTATTAATTTTTTTGTCATTTTGTTAACTTTCAATTGTATCAAGATAGAGTTATGTATATTTAACTAATATCAAATAATAAGACAGTTTTTAAAATTAATTAAACATTGTACAGTTTTGCCATTTATTTTATTAAAAAAATCTTAAAATCAATTGCTCTGCATGGATGTGTGCTTAATCGCAAGTATAGCTGATAGTGCATCTATCAACTTTGTTAACAAGTAAATGTATAATTTCTTAAAATAAGTTTAATAAATAATAAAAAAAATTGCAACAAAGCAGCGGAAGCATTTATATTGGTTTTAATCATAATCTTTACTAATTTTTTAATTAATTTTTAATGCAATTCAGCTTTTAGACAAATTTGAGTTAAAATTCTTCAGAAAAATGTTTTCAATATTTGATTTAATTACTTTAATAAATGAATTTGGAGTTTTTTTTCATCCCTAATTTTTTTTCTTCAATATATATGTTTCACATATTTTGTACTAAAAAAACACAATTTAAACAATCTGTCAATGACTGAGAAGTAATTATGATGACAGTGATTATCATATTTTACAAAACTTAAGTCTTATGAGTCTGCAATTTTGGTACAAGTATAAAATATATATATGTATATTAGTGAAATATACCATATATACTTATAATAAAATTTTTTCTTTAAAACGCAGAAAACATTAACTACTAAAATAATTTAATTTCCTTTAAAAATTTATTATAATAATAATTTCATTTGTAGGAAAACAGATGTATGCTTAGTTTTATTACAAAACAATACCTTAAAAACTTTACTGTTCTTAAATAAAATATGGTTTTGTATGAAGACAGAAAAATCAACAGACATACATTTTATTTATATAAGTTTCAATAACAAACTTTTTCCTTTAGAAAAAGGTGCACAGATCCTTTTAATATCCTTGCATTTTCCTTTTATTTTTTGAACGTCGTTGACATAAAAAATTTACAAATGAAAAATAAAGGAGAAAAACAAGCAAAAATGCAGAAGAAACATTTTAGAGCTTTGCTTTGCATATCTTTGTGTCGCTGACAAACAGGGAAAGTTGAAATCAGATAAACTGTGCATGCACTTACTTAACATAAAAACATATTGTCTTTAAAACATTTCTAGCTAAAGAATATGTGCTCGGAAAAAATTGAATTATGTATTAAGCAAGAAAGTAGAAATTCGTATAAAAAATAAAGAAATTTAATACGCACAGCAGTTGAAAGTTGAAAGATATAAATAAATATTAAATATACATTAATAAATAAAATGCAAATGTAGTCAAACAGATAAAATAATGAGTATCAAATTATCAATATACTATGATATCTAATGTTTAGATATGATGTTAGTATACTTCTTTCATGAGGATTTAATTTTAAATTAAATTAATGCAAAAGATTAGAAATTAAAATTAAATAAATTTATTTCAAACTGAGCTTTGGGTGGAAATATTTAATATAATTTAATGTTTAACATACTATTCGACATTCGGTTGGGCTTAAAATAAATCGAGCAAAAACAACCATTGAGAAAATATAAAGTAAAATATCTTAAACCCATCCGTTTAGATGGGTTAGAAATAAAACCACAAAAGGAACAATCAAAACATATCCTATGTCAGCAGTTGAAGTACTCCTGGAACTCACACCTCTTCACATTCATGTGCAGTCAGATGCGAAGAGACCTGCTCTAAGAGTAATCCCAAACAAGATGACGGGTCTTGAAACCAACAGTGAGAAGTTCCAACAGATATCGTCTACAGACGGTTTTTGGAAGTTTACAAAAAAACTGTTTAAGTATTTCAAAGAAACAGAAAATCGTTAGTGCATTTATATATCTGAATTAAGTGATAAAGCAATATTAAGTAGTCGTTTCGTGAGATTTCTTAGATAGTTTTAAATAATAATTATTAAAGAGTAATTAATTTTTTGATTGAAAGCTCACTTACTATTACAATTCTTTTCTTACTATTACAATTCAATTTAATTTCTGCGTCGAACTTTCCATTCTTTGCTTATAATAGATTTTAAGATCTTAATTTCAATTTTTCTTTTATTAGATATAATTCTTATGTATATAGTAAAGCCGATTGACGAGGATTTTGTATTTCACGATTTTATCAGTTTATATGATCATCAACTGATGTTATATCAGTTTTTTGGCGTCTCGTAATGCTAGTGTAGGAACTACAATTTCAATTTTGTATGAAATTATTTTCAATTCTTTTATGTTCTTTTTTCTTGTTACAATAATTTTAATAATAAAGGAGGAATTAGTTACTCGCTAAGTGCAGCACATATAATAACAAGACGCCTAGCGAATTATAATGGATACATAAGCGATAAATGTAGAATCTGTTTACAGATATGCCTTTAAACTTCACTTAATCTAACTATAACAAAATAACAAAGCTTTAACAAAGTGTTTTTCTAAAAATCCCTTAATTTAAAAAAAAAAATTATAATATAATTATATAATATATTTTATTTATTTACTTTTCCTTGAGTAAATTTTATTTATATTGTAAATCAATTGTTGTAACCTCAATCATATCCGATAATCTCTAATAATTGACATTGTTAAGCACTGTGAATTTTTTTCTAAGTTCGACTCAATAATAAAACAGAATAAATGTAAAATGGATTCAGTTATTTTTTTTGTGTTCATTTTATTAAAATATATGTTTTTGTGAATCGAAAAATAAAATAAATTTTGCGACTACTGAAGTGAAGTACTTGACATATAAACGAAAAAATATTTTATACGAAAATTTTTGCCACACACCACAAAAGCTCTCCGTCACTCACAATAAATTTATTCTAATTCCGTTGCATACATTTGGGTGCTTTTTACAATATATTTGAAATAAAATAATGTTGACATATGAAATCAAATAAACTTGCTTATAGTTTAATGTTCAAAATTTATTTAATTTAAAGCAATTTACATTTCCTGTTTGATTGTGTATTTTTATGCCATACTGACTTCTGAAATAATCAAATAAGCAACCGAACAAATAATCAAAAAGCATAATATCAACGAATTATTCGATGGTTGGTACACATACTTGCATGTACTTTCGTGCTTGTTCTTATGCATTAATAAATTTGCAAATTGCCAAATTTAAGTACTAAACATTTCCACATTTCCACATTTGTCAAACGCGAATTACAAAATATCCAAATATCCAACGTCTGAATGAATTTAATACAATATTTGCGACTGCAATCAACTACATTTAAAATTCCGCCTTTTATTGGGTTATTTATTTTTTTTTTCTTTTGTTGCGATTGAAAAATTCATCCTCATTGATCTTTGCTGCGCATAATCCATTCACTCAACAAATGCTCCCAATTTATATGAAAACTACTATAAATGCGAAAGCGTACTTGATTACAAGCATAACCGTATGTAAATACATTTATGAGGACATAAATGTGCGTACGTGTGTGTGTCTGCTTGTATTTGTGTAGTCTTTATGGTCTCTGGCATGCCAAACCAGCTTAATTTCGTTTCTGAATCCTTGGTACAAATTTGATGTGACATTTCTCTTGACATTTGGTTTGTTTGTTTGTATGTGTGCCGCCTTTTATCGGAATGTGCGTGTGTGGATATTTGTGTGCGTTAATATTCTAAATTTATATTGTATTTTGCAGTTATTTGAAAAAAAAAATAACGAATGAAAACATAACAAAACAAAACAACTACAGAGGCAACAACAACTACAGAGAATGGATCCAACAACAAATGTTGCCATTTGTTACCATAACGTTGGGGCTTTGCAGTATTAAGCTTGATTACATTCATGGGAATTGTTGCATATGGAATTTATTGTTCTTGTTGTTGCTTCTGCTTTTGTTTTTGCTTTTTCTGTTTTATTATAATGCACATATTGTGCTGAAGCCTGAGCCTGAGTTTGAGGCATTTCATATTTTGACTTGAGCAAATCATATTTTAATAAAATTTTAAATTAGGAACTTCGACACTAGCCCAAGTTCGTTCATATGTGCCACAATTTCAATTGCTAAATATTTTCCATATAAAATAATTAATATTTTAACACATGCATATCCTTAAAGTCAATTTTACTTTAAATCAAATTTTATAAATTTTATAGAAATCACGCACACATTCAATTTGATTTAAATGCAAAAATATTAAAATTTTAAAATATTTTGAAGATTAGTTCATATATCAATTATATACGAATTTTTTTTTCCTTAACTATTGAAACTGAAAACTTTAATTTTTGATTAAAAATATGATATGTCACGTAAATTAAGCATAATTAAATAGAATTTATGATAGCAATCTAGTGGTACTAATTTTTAGAATTTTTCTATATCCTTTAATCAATATTAATTCTATACTTAAAAATTTATATTAATGAAAAATGTTCTTATTACTATTTTATTATTCCTATTATGCTGGAGGCCATTTTTTTCTGTAAATTGTAGTATTGAACCTATATTACAGAGTTTTATATGGTTATCCGTTATTAGATGCCCAACTAGGTACTGCTTTTGTTTATGTATCAAACATGATTATCCATAACTCGAACTTCTATAACTCGAATTTTCTATAACTTGAACCAAAAACAGAGCACCAAGGTTTTAGAGAGAAATTTGCTTCCATAACTCCAACTTCTATAACTGGAATTTCTCCACAATTCGACCAAAAATTTTGTTCCGTGCCAATTAGATTATGGGAAAGTGCATTTTATAAGTCGAATTTTCGTTTTAAGTGTGAATCCATTTTGGTGTTAGAGGAAGTCCCTTTTTCCAAACCAAATGTTTAATTTTTTCTTTCTTTTATTGCTTTTTTGTGCAAATGCCAGTCGCTGGCAGCGTGGTTTAAAGCAAATAAAATAACTTCCAATGCTACTCTTAACGATTATATTGAGCTTGACAATGAAATTTGTACATCTAAACGCAACGGAAAGTGATGATGACGGTTCGGTGGATGAAAGTGTTCATTAGCCTTCCAAGAATGAAGTAGAAGACTCATTCAAAATTCTTAATTTTTATTTACAAACGAATGATACACCAACTGATGATCACTATTAGAGTATCAATAGTGTGGAATTTCTTTTTACTGAAAATAAGAAAAAAATTAAAGACTCAAATCCTAATGTCTGAATATTTTACTTAACTATAACTTCTGTGCTTTATTTGATTGCAAACAAATCAATATCTTAAAATGTAATCCAAGTTTCTTCCAAAAAGAAAAAAAAAAGAAAAAAAAATAAAATAAAATAAAAGAATTCTTTAACTCGAAGTCTCCATAAGTCTCTTCTAAAGAAAAGGTTCGACTTATAGAAGTTTGACTGTATGTGTATTATATGTGTACATTATATATATATAGATATATGTGTGTAATAATAACCAAAAACAGCAACAATAAATTAAATATGCAACAATTTCCCTGAATGTAATCAAACTTAATATTTTCTTCCCATCAAAACTTAGGAGTTTCATTAGAGTAAGCTCCAAGTTCTTTAAACTGATATTTTAAACTGCAGTACCATTCAGAATTTCTGTAGTTATTCTTAAATTAGTCTTACTTAGGTTGTTTTAGATTGCAAGTTCCTATAAGCGATTTCGATTGTGAAAAACCTAGTAGATTATCATAGTTTCACCTTTTTTTTCTATTGCACCTACGCTTTTCCCATTATGTTCCACAATTTCAATAACGAATCAAAAAAAATTACTAAGTTCTTGCAAGTCATTCACTACATATTGCTGTGAATTATTTTTAACTATCATTAAAATTCATTAGGAATTAATTACTAAATCTTTAAATACTCTTACCACGTTTTTGTAAAATTTCATCCTTGCATCAATTCAAAAATTCTGAACAACAAAACTACAGCCCTAAAAATGTGCAAAACGCATGATTAACTGAAAGCAAAAGGAAGAAAATGGCAAAATTAATTCTAACTTGTTGACTATCGAAGACCAAAACTTTCCTAAGCCCTCAATGTGCTGATTTATGCATTAAGCTTAATTATTTCGTTCAGAATTACGCAAAAATTGAAGAGGAAAATAATTTTATTATGAACTTAGGCAAATGGGAGAGCAGCAGTCGTTGTGAAAAATTGGCGTAGTTAAAATGTTTCTGTCGAGAATTTGTTAAACTGACGAATTTAGTACTGAGCACTTCTCTAACGACCAAATCCGCCCGAATTTTATTCAACTTTAGGCCGTCTTCCCTTCAGTGATTAATGGCAGTGAGCAAAGCGTACGCAGCAGTCGACGAAAACGTGGGCGAACTGAAGGAAAAAACTTAAACAAAAGTTTAAATAGAAAAAATTTGACTTTTGCAAACTCCAAATTACTGCAAAATTTAATTTGAAATATTTTCGGAATTATTTTAAATTTTATTAAATTTTTTCTATTTAATTTCTGCTTTGTTACAAAAGAAACAAAATAAATTTAAAATCAACAAATTCTGTTTTACTCTTGTATTGCCAATCAAAAATTCCTTTTGATTTACTTTACCTTTTTTGTTTAGAGAAAATGAAAATCTTTATAAGCAGAATTTATTTATTTATTTTTTTAGGATAAAAAATCAATTTTCTTATGGCCAATTAATTTAAAAGCCAATTTAAACCTAATGTGTGAGATGATTGACTATTTAAAAGGTTTTCGGCATGGAAATCATTCCACTGAAAGTGAAAAATTCTAATCGCTCTACAACGTATTAGTTAAATATTTTATCAAAAATAATTGCTACTTCAATCGTTCCAAATAATTTTCAACTTTTCTACTTTTTCAATAAATTTATTTTTAAATTTTTCCCATACTCGGATTTATTTTCGCTACGTCGCTACGTTTGATCCGAATTTGATCCCGGCTGAGCGAATTACTTTACGCGAGTACGGAACAGCAATTAAACCATTAAAGCTTAGTGAAAATACTCGATATTATGTTGGCTTAACTCTTTTGAAAAGATAGCGTTGCCATATTTTCTTGTTAAATTGGTATTAGTTAGTATTTTTTTAGATTTGAAGTTAAAGTCAGGTTGCTGAATACACTTTACTTTTAAAATGGTTTAAAATTTAACAACGTAGCAGCTGTTCAGCATAAGTTCATGAAGCCAGTCAAAGGCTTCATTGATTGTTGCTGTAAGAAATCAGCTGACTCGTTCTTCCACATGGGAAGCGATATATTAGATTATGCATGCTAAAGTAAAAATAAGGAGACACAAACATAGTAAAAATTTGATACAAATATTAAGCAATGCATTCCATTTGTTTATGGGCAAAGAATGTGGTGATCGGATAGAACGTGTGTTGTTTGTGGTTTCACACTGTTTTGTTTTGTGTGTAGCTTATCATATCACCAGTTCGCAGTCGTATGATTGTTTAATATAAGCAATATCTACAAAAAATAATTCAGCTTTTGAGCCATAGCTTGAAATTAAGATGATATTTAATTCGTAAGTCTATATAGTTTTGATGAACGTAGCAGTTATGTATCACTTAAAAGACGGTTCTCTCTGCAAAAGTTAAATCTTAGGCGAAAAATATTCTTTAAATAATAATGTATTGACATAAGAATATTTAGCAAAAAAATATTATTCTTTAGAAAAATTGTTCCAAAATCAACTTTAACCATTATAATTTGTAAACCATTCCAGGCACAAAAACAATTTATATACCAATTTAAAGATAACAATTATGGTTATTTTATTGAATGCATCTAAAGGCCAAATTCTTGGATTATTCGGTGTTTTATACAAAAATAAAATGTTCTTAGCAGTTCCTTCAAGAAATTTGTATCAATTAGCATTTTTTTGAATTTTATAGGTCGATGTTGTATTGTCTCAATAGTTTCGTCACCTAGCAAAGAGTACTCTAGAAATAAAACTGTTGCTTAAATACAATTCTTTAATATATATACATTTTCTTACGATGTGTTCAAGAGTTTCTATCGCGACTTTTAAACTTGAGCTCATGTAATTCGTGTTCTCTTTGGTGGAATATCTGTCACATATCCATTTAAAGTACGTAAATTGATGTGAAGAGTTTACTTCGGAATTTATATATACTTAATGAAGTGTGGCAATTTATAGTTTATAATATTGATATTTTTTATAAGCAAAAGTCATAAATAAATAATAAACACCTTCAAATTAGATTATGAGGTGTGATTAAAACACTCTAATCTCTCTAATCGGTTCACAACGATTTTCCAACACGATCTACTTCGCCGATTCAATGTTTTCTTCAGTAACAGATGTTGTTGGGCGGCCAGGGATCTCATCATGGTCCAAGCTTGTACGACCCTCTTCGAACCTTTTAAACCATTCGCATACTCTTGGTTGCGACACTTGAATCTATTTAATTTTTGATCTATTATAAAAATCGCCACACGATTTTTCTTTGTATAGACGCCAAACAAAAACTAATCGTACGATACGCGTTAAACTTTGACAGAATGTGTATAATAATGTTGCCAGCGTGAAAATAAAAAAAATTTACCGATTGGATAAGTGCGGGAATTCAAAAATAGGCCTCTCGTTCTTTTTTGATCACAAGGTATATTAAATTGGATTATGAGGTGTGATTAAACATTTGGGAGAATTTTAAAGCTATTATCAAGTCGAGTGAATTGGTTGCACTACTATTAATGCAAGATATCGAATCAATTAAATATAAAAACTTAAAATGATAAGCCTTAAATATTAAAGTGACGAACATTAAGCTATGCTGAAGTCATTGAATTTACTGACTTAACACTTTTGCTATAATTATGCAATCGATTCTTAGTCAGAACCATAAGTTAACTAATTGTACAAAGGTCGATAATATATTACAGACAATGCATGGTTTGCCCATGCCGAGAAGTCCAATAATGAAAATGCGCAAAAATTAAGCGTAATTTGTGCTAGCCATTAGAAAGATTGCCGAAGAAATTTGAATAATATACGGGTTATGTAAAGCTTTTTTGGAGAATATTTTGGAATGATTTACGATTACAACTGTATTCTCTAGAGATATCACCCTCTGACTTTTTTCTGTCTCTAAAAGGCGAAAAGTCGTAGCAGGCTAAACCTATAGTGACATAAGCCTATAATATCGAGAAGGCATTACTTGCTTAGAGGATAAAGAAAAAAGATTAAAGATTAAATTTTACTTTTAGAAACACATAAATATTCTCGTTGATTTTTGGTTTGTAGAATTTTTTTGTATGTATAAGTTTTGAATATATTATTTTGTTAATAAAATTTTAAAATGTAGTAACGTTACTAATCATATATTTATGTACATAATCATATACCAATTACTTTTTGCTTGAATAATTTTTTAATTGGCTTTTGTGTAATAAAGTGTAATTAAATTAATTTTAATTGTTTACTGTAAATAATTTTTAAGAATACATTTTGTTTTTAAATTAATTTGAATAATCGCCTTTGTACTTAAGTTGATTTAGGTAGAAAATATATGAAACATCAAAAGAGAAAAATTCAATTTACATTTCAGTCGACCCATGTTTGTTACTTGCCACGACCTTAAGCAAAAATGTTAAGCAAAATTTAATTAAAATTTAAACCTTTTTCATGTGAAGATTTATGAAATTAATTACGTACTGCTCTGATGTCCTCAAACAGAATATGCATGGAAACATGTAGGCTTCTATAATAATAATATCCAATGAAAACGACATAGGCCTCCTTAAATGTATTTGTAAAGTTTATTTGTAGAAATGTTTGCTTTCGAAAAATTTTACAATTGTATTGTAAATATATTACAAATAATTGTACAAAATTTGTAATATATTTTTTACTTTAATGTTGTGCAATTTAAGATTTGCTATAAACACTTTAAGCTTTAACCGAGGATGTTGTTCGATGGAAAGATTTTTTTATATGCTGATCTTTATGTGTCTTACTTAAATTTCATTTTTTGCTTACACTTACACAAAAAATAAATTTTTGTAATCTTTCTCATCTTAGTATTAGGGCAGTATATCGATGACATTAATATTGTTAGCCTGAAAAGCCGCCACGCTGTGAATGTGGCGTTTGTTTTGTTTTTTTTTGCAAACTAACGTATACGCTAAAAAAGACTACAGTTTAGAGATTCAAAAAAAAAAATCACTAACTAACAGTCTTCTTAGTAAATAGTCAATTGGGAAATTAAGCCCTCTCTCAACAAAAATATAAGCTTATCCTACTGTACTAAATTGCTGAAAAGCTTGAACAACAACCAAGAACGATGAGAAGGCATTAGTAGCATTCCAGGGGAACATTATTTGGAAGATCTGAGGTCTGTTAAGATTTGGCAACGAGTATCGAATTAGATGGAACGACGATAAGCTCTGCAAGCTATACTGTGACATTGACATAGTTAGGCGCATGAAAATTCAGCAACTTTGCAGGCTTTGTCTCTTCGTGGTAATAAAAAAAATGCGGTTAGGAAGATCTTTGAGGTCTACAGATGAAAAATGTGGTGGAGAGGGTATATTCGATAGGAAGGCCAGTTAACCAACAGTGTGCAAGCATTCTGCACTAACAACTAACCACAGGAAGCCAATGTTCAGGCGCGGTTGTAAAAGTATTTGTACGTGACCAAGAACGAATTAAGTCTATAATGGCCAATTAAGTAAAGAATTATCAGTGTAGTTATTTCTCCAACATTCCAGACCTCGTCAGCGTACAATTTGAAATGAATTGAGTTCTTTTTATTAAACTCTCAATATGTTGAATTGAAGTATTTTTGAGAGTATCAAATTTTATTCATCAACGTTGAAAATTTCGTAAAAGAAAACGAATTGATTTCGGAAAATTGATTTTGTTCATTATATATTTTAAATTTTTTTTTCACTGCCGTAATATTTTCTGAAATTTTGGAAATTTGTTTTAAATTTTTTCAAATTTATTTTGGGACAACTTAAAGCACAAAATTTTTATTTCAACAATATGGTCACCAATCAATCCAGTCAAGGCGTAAAGAGGGGTTTTGAAGATACCTAGAGTTAATAAAGAGTAAAAGTGCTCAAGTGCACTGGCTTAAATAGCTTCAACATAGGTAGTAATCAACGATTATCTTATCTGGGAAACAAAAACAGGCAAACAACATGCAATTAACTGTTTTACATATAAGAAAGACCATATATATAGAAGCCAATCCGGTTTGTTAACTGTAGATAGTTGAGGTTTCACGACTATCACTTTATGGGTTAACCGTGAAGACTGTGACGTTGCTAGAACCTTATGGTCTAGATTGGACAAAGTAAAACAAAAAGCCTTTTGGGCTTCAGCAAACCTGCAGTTCGTGTATCTACTAGAGTACTAATGAGGAACTGTGCCATTGCACCTATGCTGTGACAGTGTAGAGTTCCAACAAGTGTATTGTGCATGAGTTGCCAAGATGAGGAGAAAGTAAAATCCTGTGTCTCTGTCTAGGACCGCAGATAAGGCGAATTCAATGTCTTGGGGATCAGTTTTTCACTGGCCTGGAAAAGATAACAAAAACAAACTTATCTAACCTCCTCAAATTCATCTGGAAAACCAAATGATTTAACAAGGATAGTATACGAAGATAACAAAGGTTAGCAACTCGCATCTCCGGGCAAAATTTTTGGGTTATCACAATGGGCAATATATGTCTCTAAGTGAGAGTGCTGCTAACTATCAGCAAGCGCCTTCTCAATTTAATTTAATTTAATTGAGGAGTCTGTTTATATCGCATAGAGTTAACAGTTATCGTTGTAGTATTTTTTTACTGGCCCAAAGCCAGTCTACTTCTAGACGGACAGGTTATCATCTCTGGTAAACTCATAAAGTTAAGATGGTAATGAAGGTTCAGATGCCCTGAAAGGTAACCTGCTATCAATCTCGATTCCAATTATTTTCAAAATCAAGATATATTTTCTATTATATTATTGGTTTTTTAAATCTATTGAAATGCAAAAGTCATAAGCGGCAATTTTGAGCTGCCGTTGATATAGAAACTATATCAGATTTTTACTGGATATTTGTAGTGCTTTTTCTCATAATATAAAAAAGATGTTAAAAATATGAATATTTATTATCAAATAAAATTTATTAAAACAATTTCACTTGTAATTGTTAGAAATAAAATTTTTATTTTCAAAACAAAATATTTGTATTTTTATTTATGGTTTTATTTATAAAATATAGAAAACAATTAGTATTGAAAAAAAATATCAAAAAAATTCTATTTAGTTTACGGCATAAATGAAATTTAAAATATTGTGAGTTTCAAATTAATTAAAATAAACACGTAGGCACTTATAAAAAGTGTTGTTATTTATTAAAATTTTATATAAAAAAATTAGTATAAAAAATTCACAAAAAAAGTATTGAAAAATTATTCTAATTTATTTTTATTTTTAAAAATTCTTTTTATGTAAAACAAGAAAACCAAATGAAATTGTTGAAAAACTTTTCTTTCTCGTTTCATCAAGAGGTCCTGGCCTGGTGTACTCTCCTGCATTGTACGGATTGATGTGTGAAGTAGATTATGTGCCTTCAGCTGTAGTTATTAACCTTAATTGCGGCAAATTGTTAGAGAAGTTTTTGTTTTCCTACTTTCAGTCTGCACAACAAAACAGAAAACTCCTTTGTTTCCGAAAGGAAGACTAGGACTATAAAAATCATATGCAGCCGCCTTAGTAAGTTAACCCACTTAAATACTTTATTCCTTTTTCTCGCTTTTGTGGGCCATTTGTTGTAATGAGCGGAAGTTATTTCATTATTATTTTGTCCTAATAACTGCCTTCACAGACTGTCCATAAGCGCAGAGAAATATAAGTTATTTCAATTACCAATGGTTTTGTGTGCTTCTACCACAATGAAACAGAGAATAATTAAGATAAATTGCTGGAATTGCATCATGAAATACAAGTAAAAATTATTTTGGAAATATAATTTTGCGTTTAATCAAGTTCTCCTTATAAATATATTTCACATTTATTAATACAATTTAAAGCACATTTTAAATAAATTATATTTAGAAAACTCAAAAATTGCCTCAATATATCTCATATGACTGCTTTGACAGCATGGAACTGGTATATAAGAATTAAGGCACACAGGGTCTTGGTTCAAATCTCACTAAGATTTAGTATTTAAAAACTAAGCGTATATATAAAACGTAATACATTAGTAATAAAACTTTGATCACGCATTAATTCCATAAAAACTATTACTATGTATCCTACATAGAGGTTAAATAACATCTGATACCGCTGAGGGCCAATAGGTCTCTGTGTGGTTTACGACTACAGAGACGAGATCGCAAAAAAACAATACCGAATACAAATGAAAAAAGTGTTTTTTAAACAATATAATGCATTATCTCACAGGTCGTTGGTTACAAAGGCGACATTAAATGAGCTTAACTACTGCTTTTCTTGAAAAAGTAAAAACCTTCAAGAGCATATATTGTATACTATTAATGGTGTGTTTGAAAACTAAAAAAGTGTTGTTTTATTAAGACAATGTATTGTATCTCAGGCCGTTGTCTACAATAGCCAAATTTCACGAAATACATTTAGAATTGTTATAGCATCCATATCATTTATTTGGTTTGGCACTTAGCACTACTAGCTGTTCGTAGACTTTAAATAAATACACCAGTTAAAAGGACATTTGTCTAATAAAGAAGTAATCATCGAAAGCAACGCCTATTTTACTACTTAAGATAAATCTTTCTACAAGAAATGTGCCGAAATGTAGAGAAACAGTAGAATGATTGTAACGAAAACTAAATTAAAGAATTAATTTGAATTTTGCTAAAAAAAATATGTTTTTATCCTTGGGTTTTCTCAGACGTTGTGTTTAAGCAGATAATAAACTCCATATTCGCGTATCCTTTATATATATTAATAGAATATAATTTATAGAAAACTTTGCATAAAACATTTTCAGCGTTAATAATAAAACTAAAAATATTAAAAGAATAGAATTAATAGAAAATCTTTCATAAAAAGTTTTCAACGTTAATAAAAAAACTAAAAATATTAATGGAATGGAATTAAAAGAAAATCTTTCATGAAACATTTTCAACGTTAATAATAAAACTTAAAATATTAATAGAATAGAATTAATAGAAAATCTTTCATAAAACATTTTCAACGTAAAACTAAAATTATTAATAGAATAGAATTAATAGAAAACCAGCCATAAAACCTTTTCAATATTAATAACAAAACTAAAAATATAAATAGAACAGCACTAATAGAAAACTATGCATAAAACCTTCTCAACGTTAATAATAAAACTAAAAATATTAATATAATAGAATTAATAGAAAACCTTCCATAAAACTTTTTTAACGTTAATAATAAAACTAAAAATATTAATTGAATGGAATTAAAAGAAAACTTTCCATAAAACATTTTCAACGTTAATAATAAAACTAAAAATATAAATAGAATAGAATTAATAGAAAACCTTCCATAAAACCTTTTTAATAAATTAATGAATAAAACTAAAACTTAATAATAAAACTAAAAATATTAAGGACCAAATATATTTCATTTAATAATTCTATAAGTACATGTGGCTTGTCAATTTATTCGTTGCATACTTTTCGGCTACACATTTAATACCAATAAAAAAAAAACAAATTGGTTTATGGTTTTTATATTTCTGTTTATAATTTATTTCATTTAAAATGCACACATTTTACCTAAATTACCATTAAAATGCGCGATAATCTATTTTTCTTTTTTAATTTTATTAGCAAACATCATTACAAATTTGCCTGCGTTCGCATTGAAAAAGGGAACGCAATCAATATTTTATAGATTTTTCCAGTAATCACTTTTATTTAATACAGTTTATACAGTTAAATTTTAATTTTTAATGGTTTATTTTACAATTTGCAGTATTTATTCGCTATTTCATATTAATTTAAATTTTCAATTGGTTTTATTTATTTCATTTTGTATTCGTGATTTTTTGATTGCATTTTAAATGCAAATTATACGTGACTTACCATAAAAGTTTCATCAAAACACATAAAATATTTATTTATTTAATAAATTTTTTTATGAGTTTTACATAAATTTATATTATGCATGCTTATAATATTTATATTGTTTAAATTCAAATACACTTATAAAATAAAAAATATATTTGACAAATTGCACAATTAGCATATGCTTCTTTATGTATCATTTAAACATTATTTTTTATTAATTTTTTTATACTTTTTATTATATGAGATATACAATGTTTGTTAATTTTTATAATATTAAAACAAAATAATACTGATATATATGTAGAAACATTTTGATAGATACACTCAGTTTGTAAAACATAATCAGAACAGTATTTTTTTTATTTTTCTTTTTTCAAATTTAACTTCTCAATATCAATAATCAAAATTCAAATAACCATCACAATTAGAAATTTATTGTTTTTTTATATACAATAAGATAGTCAGCCAATGTGACATTTTCGTGTATATTTTTTATAACTATTTACCACAATTTACGTTTTGATTAATCATTTTCTAACTAATTAACTAGTAATTAATTTATACATACTTTTAGTTGTATTATATTCATTGTATACATATATTGAATACTGCTCCTTATTAGATTTCTATAAAAGTATATTTTACGTTAGAGACTTTAGATTTTATCCAGAAAATATAAACATTAATAAACTTTTAAGTTATATTCCTCATGACATCTATACATATATATTTTAATGAATTTTTTCATTTTATTTTTTCATTGTTCAATTAAAAACATTTAATATATAATATTATTATATATGCTAATGATACTGATAATATATATATCATTATTTAATTTAAATTTTTGCATGTGCATAAAACGGCGAACTATTGAAGGTATTTAGACGCAGTTAGATAATTCGGTAATTGGTAAAGTGATATAATGATCATCGTCTAAACGTATATTAAGAATCAGCTAAATTTCTACCTATTGATAAAAAAAAAAACAAATGTATACAAAATTGTTTCGCCTTACCGAATTACCGAATGCCCCTATTGTATAAGAATAGCTTAAATATATTTTAAAAGTAAATAAAAATAATAATAAATTATTTTATTTAATATTTAATTTTATAATAATAACGAAAAGACAATAAATATCAAAAAATAAATTTGTATTAATAAAAAACTAGAAAACATATATTTATAAATATAATTTTATTTTAAATTTGTTGAGTGGTTACGTCGAAAATATATTAAAGTCGGTTTTATTTTTTAGGATTTTAACGTTAAAATTAGGATTTCGTGCGTTAAAAAGAATTACTAATATTAGGAATTTTCCTAATGAAGGCAAAAGCGAATTTGCCGAAATACGTATAGAGATATACAAAATATAACGTTCAAAATAAAAGTTAAAGGTTAAAAAAAACAAAACCGACTTTAATATTAAATAATATCACTCAAAACCTATGTATGCAGACAGTTAAATTACGAAAGATCACATAAGTTTACTTCTTTTTTCGGCCATGACCAGACGAATGTTATATGATCAATGGTCACATAACTTTTACTCTTTTTCTGATCACGATCATAAAACCGTGATAACATAAACAATTCCATATACAACATGACTGTTTGCATAAGATGATATATATAAAAATAGTAAATAGTCCCACGGATCCCACCGAGATCTTTAAATTTTAAACAAAGACTGATTGGCTATCAAAAAAACTAAAATAAAGTATTGCGAAGGCATGACAAAAATTTCGGGATGAAATCATTCAAGCTTGTTAGCTATTGTAAATAATGAAGAATCGTGTTATTTACCATATAAGCCTAAACCAAACGTCACCATACGTAAAGGTATCAAATGAGCCATAAAAAAAGTTAACACTTTCAGAAGAGATAAATCAATACAATGCTGACAGTTTTCTTCGATTCAAAGGGAATCAAGTGTGAATTTGTCCTAAAAACTTAGAAGATGGATGGAAAGTTGTTGTGAACTTTACGATTAAGTACCAAAATTAGACGAGTCCGAACGGAATATCGAGGTATTTGCCAAGTTCGTTTATTTTTGTTCCCTTTTGATCAATCATCTAGCAAACCTGTTCATAAGAATGCTAAATAAAGAATGGGTGTTATTCTTATCGATTAACTGACCTGATCCAAATTGTTCGCACACTAAATTTGGCGATTTAAGAAAGTCCTTTCCCGTTCATCTAAAAAGACTTCGATGGATATTGCGATCGCTGAGTATATAAAAAATATTTTAAAAAAATCGTTAAACGCTTTATTAAATGGGAAGGAAATTAGTTTGAATAAACAATAAACAAAATTTTTTTGGATTGGTCTTATTGGATCTGGGACATACCGCAGCAAAAATAGGAAAGAATTTTATAATGATTTACTAAAACATATTTTGTAATGTATAATAGTTTTTTTTATATCTTTCATTATGATGTTTCATTAATATCTTGAAGTCTCTAAAGTTATATCAATATAAAAACTTCCTTCCAAATAAACTTTACTCTTATTTCTAACAATAATATTGTTTAATTTTAGGAGATTATACATATCATATGCAATATCAAAAAAAAAAAAATAATAAGTTAGAAATGATTCCATCTAATTATGACAAATTTATGCACTTTCATTATGTTATTATTATTATTATAACCACATGTGGGAAAGTTTTCTGGAATGTGATACTACATACTCATTAAAATTATTTCCTTTCTTTTATATGCGCACAACTAAATTTGATACGGAATTGTTCGTCATAAAATAAAGTTTATTACTGCGTATTATTGCAATATTCTCGTGTTCAACTCATTTGTTGGCTCATTGTTGTAGCATAACAAAATTTTGATTTAATGACATAATAATTTAATAATAATAATTTAATATACAATTTGATTTTATGCCTTCACATCTAAAAAATTCATACCCAAATTCATTGCGTCAGAAATGCTAGCTGCCATGCTGCGAAATGGCTCACCATGAATCGAACTAGTTTTATTAGGTTTCCTGGCTGTCGTCATATCATTTGTACGCACTGCTTGTGCTTGTGGTCACGATGACATATACGTACATTGGGTTTTTGGTTGTGGTTCAGTCTGTTCAATTGGCTGTATGGCGGCCCGTTTCCAATAGTCACGCACATTCTCAACCGTTTCCATAATACGTAGAAAATTTTTGCCCGCCAACATTGCAATGTCTTCTTCGCTCCAATTATGATCCTCCAGCAGTGCAGCCAATAAATCAGGATACTTTGACACGTCCTCTAAACCAATCGGTGGCATTTCTATACCATCATAACCAGCACCGATGCCAATGTGCTGTACACCTGCAATTGCGCGTACATAATTTATATGATCAATAACGTCCTTTAGCCGTGACTGTCGTCCACACGTAACATCTTCGGTATCAAAACTAATCATGATGAGTCCACCATTTTCTGCTACTAAACGCAATATATCATCGGGCACATTGCGTGTTGAATTGCATAACTGTCGCGCTCCGGAATGCGAAAAAATGACTGGCGCACGTGTTTCTTGCAGCACATCACGGGCTGTTGCATCCGAACTGTAGGATAAGTCAATCATCATGCCCAAACGATTCATTTCGCGTATAATTGCTTTTCCAAATTGCGTTAGACCGTTTTCTAATGGTGAGACACTCGCACCCGCCCATGACACATCGCATTTATGTGTCAGGCTCAAATAGCGTGCACCAAGAGAGTAAAATGAACGCAACACACCAAGCGAAGAGCCAATTGCATGTCCGCCCTCGATGCCAATTAAAGATGCCATTAGGCCACGACGACGCGCCGCTAAAATATCTTTAGAAGACGTAACTAGTACTGTATCTTGGGAGTACATGTCCGCTAGGCGCCGCACAATGTCTATTTGTTCCAATGCCAATTGGACTGCATCCAAGCCTTGAGCTTCGCATGGCACATAGGCTGACCTGCAAAAAACAAAATTATTTCGTACATGAGTTTCGTACCAAATTTGTGTTGCTAAGCATTGTAAATTGCAAACCGTGGAAAATAAATGAAACCACCATAATCAAATCAGAATTTTAAAATATGCTACGTTGTAGTGCCAGACGTGCACGGAAGTTAATAAAAATTTCAATTGAAAAAAATTTGTTAAAAATCTGTAATTTAATTAAAAGTGAAATTCTGTTGCCAAATTTTACAACCTTAATTTTATGTTGCAAAAATTAAAAAGAGAGCCACGAATTATTTTAGCTTCCGCTCAACAACTGTGCAATCAGGCTTCAGCGTGTTTGATGTATTATGGCAAAAAGATTTGGCACATTTATGGGTCAAAATAACGGAACAGCAGCCACAACCAGAAACTACGAGTTGGCAATGGAAAATTATTGCCTCGGCTGTTGTATTGGGTTCATCTGTTCGTCAGCTCAGTCGCACAATCATTCATATTCATTGCTGCTCATTTGATTATCTATTGTTTTCGTGTGCCTAGCAATTGTCAGTCTGTCTGTCAGTCGGTCGATGTGCCATTCGCTACTTTTTCCGGCTTTGTTTTAGCTTTCACTTGTGTGCGGCTGTTGAACACAGTTTTCAGTCCTTCAGTCGTTTAAAGTTCCGAAAGTCAATTATGTTTAGGCTTTCAGCCTGATGCCAAAATTCGATTAGATCAGCGAAGTGTTAGTAATTTTTGGCAGTGATTCGCTGAGATTCGCACGCTACATTAATGAACTCAGCGCTGAAAAATTAAACTGATTATAAGCCTTGAAAGCCATTTCGTTAAATGTAAGTTGTGCATGAAAAATGATCAAATAATCCGATTACTGTGGCTTACTTTACAGGCCTGCAGGGCACTTCCGATTTTATGGCAATAATTTTGCTTTAATTCTTGCTGTCGAATTAAGTTAGTCTTTTAAAGGCTTTAAAGTAAGCTTCTCTATCTCTCTCTACAGGATATAGTAAATGTATTATCATAAAAGTACTCAAACAAATAGTAAAAGTGCATTCAAGCCATACGCTTAGTTAACAACGCATTTTCATTTTCCAATGAAATCCATTTTCATTAAGAAAAAATTATAAAATTTTGATTTGGAAGGGATTGCCCCAAATATCATAATTTGGCTGCGTCTATGGAAGTAGTTCTCTTTTAATTCAGTAATATTTTTATTATATCTTGAAGTATTGGAGTAAGTGATGTGTTTTTCACTCTCATGTTACACAAAGTGCAGTTATTGTTGTTGTTTGTAACATGTCGATATTAGGATATCAGAACCTCAGGACTTCACTTCTCATTTAGATTATTAATGATCTTATTTTATTCTATATTTAATGATCTATAATGATCTACATATTTTCGATCTTATTTTGAAAATAATTCCAAATGTGTCTTGATAAATATTTTATTAATTATTAATGACAGAGAGAGATAGCAATTTGACTGCCTAGTAAAGCACTTAAAAGAAATGAGATTGAACTATGAGATTAAGCTTACAAGTAAAATAGTATAGAGTATAGAAATAAAGATATACTAATGACTATTGGCCGATTCTACGTCTCATAGCCACTCGTCAACCACAACGAGCGAGAGCCGGTCACCACCACTTCAAAGGTCTTCTACAAGCAGATCCCAGCGGGCTGCAGCAACAAATGACTATTCTAATTTATATTGGTTTAATAGAATTGAATATATGATATTTTAGGTTAGGTTAAAAGCAATCAGGGCTATAAGGCAATTTTGCTGAAAGTATTTATTTAGTAAAATTCTTCTTGATCTAAGTTTATTTTTCTTATTTCTGCGTAAAAGATGCTTTCTTTTATTATCATTTTATCTAAAACACTATTTCATTTATGAAATAAAAACCAGAAGATTCAGTTTCCTTAAACCATAGCAAAATTCATGTAAATATTATTTTTATTTTGTAAAAGAATTAAAATTCATTATAAAAAAAGAAATATTACTTACCATACTTGCACACCAACAAGTCCTTGTTTTAAACGGTCTATATCGGTTTGTGCCCACGACGGACGTGTCCACATCGACTTATGATCTAGGTCTTGACTTAGGTGCACCAATTCCAAACTACTGTGTGCATATTTGCGTACATTCCAAGCAAAGTTATTATGACCATCGACTAACGGAACCTCGCGTAGTATGCGATGTACAATTTTCAGTCTTTGTGCGTGCGAATTTCGACTCGGCCCCATTAAGAAATGCTGATAGGCCAGAGTAGCTGCCACTATAAGTAGGCAAACGGCGGCCATTAGTGTAAGCACAATCACACAAGATCCACGTCTGCTTTTGTATCGTTGTACCTCGACGTTGTCATTCTGCTGTGCTGCCTTTGATTTATTGCGTTTCCCGCTTGCCGTGCCAGATGAAGTTGATGATTTAGTATCACCAAAATTTACTTTTGATTTTTGTATGCTGGCGATTTCTCCGCCCGAATCACTGTTTGATATTGAGTTTTGGCGGGAAAGTGTGCGCCGTATATTTGAATGTTCGGTTACATCGGGTAGACCGCCAAAACCTGTGGTCTGCAAATATCAAAAGACAACGTAAATTAGTACACAATTGCGGTTGTTGCGGTGTAGAAACCGCAGTATTGGTTAAATTTCTTCTAAAATTCAATGAAAATAGCTTTGTACCTTACAAGTATGTATGTGTGTAATGTTTAACAAATTGTTAAGTTTAAGAAAATGTTCTGCAGTTCATTTGTTGCAATTGCAGTTACTTTATCGAAACTGACACAGCAATTTCAATTGCAATTTGTCATTTCAAGCGAAACGCACAACTTTTTGATTTAAGAAATAAATCTCAGAGATACTCGTACTTTTGTGAAATCAAATAATGAAATATTTACGTTGACTAACTTTAAGGAGTAAAAAATAAGCAATTTTAAAACAAGTTTCGGATTTTATTTAACGACTTTTTGTATATTTTATACTTCCTGCAGCTCATCATTAATGGAACAGATGAACAAATTGAGGAAAAGATACTTCAAAAAAAAAAATAATAAAAATGTAAGGCATCGAAATTGCATTAAGAGTAAGCCAAGTATTTTGCGAAATGGTCAGTCAAAAATATATAAAATAAAGTTAAGGAGCTTACGTTTTCTATATTTAGTTATTCATTTGAAGGAGTTTCTGAACAAAGTGACTTGCGATGCAATCAGTTTGGCTTTTTCGTTTTAATTAAATTATAATAAAAAAATCATTTGAATTGAGATCTCAATACTTTGCACAGAAGTGCACTTAGTATTTTCAAAAAAAGTTTTTGAATTTTATTATATTTTTATGCTGAAAAATGAAACTGCAATTGTAAGTTTTGCAAAAGTTTTTCACATTCGCATATTGATAAAGTTTTTAAAAAATATATTTATTCGACATAAAATATGGAGTTTTAATGTTAACAGTGAGTTCAAAATTAATTGCTTATTAGTTATTTATTTAAATTTAAAAATTTTTGGAAACAAAGCTTCATGATGTAATTAATATCCCACATAAAGGAAAGAGCAGAAAGGTTATCAAAGTCTTGGTTGTGGAATGCAGTTCTATCGCAGGAAATAGTTCGAATTTTATACCAAAACTAGTACCCTAGATTCAAGTGCCAATTGTCAGCTGCATGACTGCTTATAGAGCAGCCGTCCCGGAGAATTCTACAAAGCAAAAAATGGTGATGAAAACATTTAACAGAATACAAAAACTAGCGTATGTAAGAATTTGCGTATGGACTCCTCACTAACCACTGAGATCATTTCGGAATTCACAATTGTTCATATGCATATTCAGACTCAAGCGAAGAGCTATTTTGATAATAAGTTGTTTTAATCGCAAGAACTTTGAAATTCGAGTAAAGAAATTCTCTAATATCCTTATGCCACGAGTAACCATGCTCTTGAAGCTTACTTTCATAAAATGTCTTAAAACAGAACTCAATAGGTATTAAAAATATTATTAGCATAGTACTTCTATGACCTACAATATAAACCAGAATTTGTTAGCACGATATGCAGATGGTTCCTTCACCAAAGTAGAAGCTATAGCAAGTGTTTATGGATGAGGATTGGAACACTTGAAACTATTAAAATTTTGACATGTGTATTAAATTCAAGCTTAAACATAATTATGAGAAAGATGGAATTAGTCATCTTAACAAAAGTCAGTCTAAAATAGTCTTAAATAAATACACTTAAATCTCATTAGGTGACATCAAGACTGGTGATGGAGTATCTTGTTAAGCTACATATCTTTGGTCAAAGTAATTGAGTATGGATCCTATAGACTTTAGCTCGCATTTGAATCGTCGGCAATAAAATTGCAGTACAAATCACAATAAAAACAGCTTCGTTACTTGTAGAGGAAAATAAAAGATAACTATGTTCCATGGGCTTTACCATCCGAAGATAAGCACCCTATAGTGAAGTTCAACTTAAAACGATTTAAAGATTATGTGCAACTAAATAAGAAAATAATTTAAGAATATTTGCAGAAAATATCACTAGGTAATGAAGATTAAGATATCGTCTCAAAATATTTCTCTAATAGGACTTGTTCTTTATGTTGTAAAAACTCATGCAAATTCATGCATGCCCGGCACTGAAGTAAAAACAATAAAAAAATAAAAGTGGATAATAATGTCTTGATTTAATTTGAAAATGACATTAAGTTCTTTCAGTCTTAATAAAGTAATTTTAATTTCAATTTATATTTTAATACAAACAGTAAAATTTCATCTAGTCAATTAAAGTTATTCTATTTTTCTAGTTTTATACGTATGTTATAACTTATTCACAAATTTATTTTAACTCATTTATATTTAAGAAACAAATGTCTGTTCGCTTTTCTTTTTAATAAAACTTCGTTCTTACGAAATTATATTTTAACTTCTTTGTATGGTACTATCAAATTGTTGAAATTGTTAATTAAATCAAGAAAAATATAATGTAAATCTCAATCTGATCTCAAACTTGAAATCACGATTAGCTTTCACCGTTTAATTTAATTATTAATCCATATGTATTCATATATATATGAATATGATATTTCTTAAGGTAGAAGATGATTCTGTAGTACATGCAATGAAACAAATGACAGGGGGAATGAAAGAGGATCCATTTACTATTCAATTCATCATTTTGTCTTGTCTAGGTGAGTTTTATTTTCCCTATTCTTATTAATTGACATTTACTTGTAACAACAACTAAGCCAGCCATAATAGGCTAAAATCCTAGTTACATCCACGCAGGAAGTAGTTAATTAGGTGGAACATCTATCCGCTTATTGCACTCAAAGTTATATTCGTGTGTATATACAAATTATTGCTGGAAACGTTATATATTTATTTATATAATCTATTTGTACATATAGTATTTTTGTAATAAGCTTCTGAAGAGTGTCACCCATTCGCTTGGGCTTGAGTGTCGCTTGAGTTCCTTTTATCAAAATTATTTATTTATTTATTTGCCATAGATTTTTTCTTAATTATTTATTTATTTTTGTTGCTTAATAATTTGCTATAAATTTTTTCGTTTTAATACTGTTATATGTGTCTTTTTTTCGAATTGTGCTTCCTCAATTTTGTATCTATTCTATATCAAATGGCTTTGCCTTGTCGATTTTTTAATAGAAACAAATTTAGTATTTTGAGGCAATACACTATGATGACCACTCGCAGTGATTTTGAATTTTTATGTTTTAAAAATAAACGTTTTAATCATATATCAAATAAAATATAATTAAAAGATTTTTGAACAGTAGTAAATTGTAACTACAAAATTTTTATTTTTATTTAATTCAATTTTTGACAGACCACAAATCCGTCATAATTGATTTCAAAAATCAAATTTAAACATAATTGCTTTTAAATGAGTGATGTCACATTCGTTCTTTTTTAACCGCATATTAATGTTGACTTTTTATTTACAGTGAGTCTACTTCAATCAATTCTTATTGAAGTCGGGTATCTACATTAAGTTTACTTCATTCAATTCTTACTGAAGTCGTCTATTTACAGTAAGTCTACTTTAGTCAACAATTCTCATAAGTTCTAGCATATTAATGCTTTTTTCGAAATAGGTAGGTATCCCATTTCATAGTCTATTTCCAAAAATTTTAGATACGTTTTTTTTCTGTCATTAATTAGGAAACACCCCCCTGTATATATAACAAAAAGGTATCATTAATCAGTAAAAGTTTAAAAACCAAAGATATTACGCTATAAATAGTTACTCGACCGTAAAGGGCACATAAGTGAATAACGTAAAGTAAAAAAAAAAAAAATGAACCCTACTGATTGATGTGAAACAATTAAAAATCACTCATACGCTCCGATGACTGCACAATTTCTTTTGTATAATACTCAACCTCTGCACTGTGTTCCTTTGGATTTGGTTTGGTTTTAATATTTTTTGTTTTTTTTTATTTATTTTTTTTCATAATCTAATTAAATATTTTTCTTAAGGATATGCACAGCAAAAATAGATAAAATAAATAAATACACATGACTTCTTTATGAAAAAATAATAAAAAAAATATAACGAGTAATCTTCTTACCCCGCATAATTGTCTATTCAACGCATTCAACCTTTTAATTTGCTTTGCAGCTCTTACAGCTTTCGCAGCGAGCAAAGTAAACAAATAGACTTACTGGGTTCGAGACTAACCACATTTGAATAGCGCGGCATTTGAAATGTGGGGCGTTGCGAAGGGGCGCTACACTCAATGGCGAGAATGCTGCGAGATATATCATGACATAATCATCGCATTAAAAATTAATTTAAAAACGATTTAAGTTTGCTTTTGCTGTAAATTGCGATTTACACTAATTAGAGTTTCATAGTGTTTTGCTGATGACACTTTTTACAAAGCGCATAATTAATTACATTTTTTTGCGTACATCAAAAGCAGGTGGTTTGTCAGTGTACCATAATTTAAATTTAAAGACCTCAAATCTGTTTTAATTAAAATTTTTTTTAAAAAATAGGCAAAGCATAAGTATCATGCTTTTATAAATTTTTTATTTTTTTTTATTTTTTTTTCTTCAAAAATATTTCATTAAAAACTATTTTAATTACACGCCTGAGCACATTTTCATATCCTTACCAATAGAATAGAAAGAGCATTTGTTTTGAATATAAACAAGGATGAAAGTCAAATAAATAGAAAGGAAAAGCAAAGTTCAAGTTTATCATTTAATGAATTTGCAGACACTTTGACTTTTAGCATTGATAACCTTTGAAGACAAAGTGCGTTTTTGTAGACCGAAGGACAAACTATATGTATTAATAAAAAAATAAAAAGACATAAAAAGGTAGTAAATTTTTATAAAAAAAAAACAAATCAAGAGTTATTGAAGTGAAAGTTTTCAATTATGTGCACTAAATTTTAGATAGTAAAAAATTTTAAGTGCAGTTGTATAAAATATTTAAAAGTACATTTTTGCATTCACCAAATATTTTTACTTTAGGGATTTGGTTTACCTCAAGAGACTGTGAACTTTTATTAAGCGCATTGTCTGTCGTAAAAAATTCAGAATAAAAGAAGAATCTTTTGTTTTATTATGAGTGCTTCATTTTTAACATCTTGGATTTTATATGAAATAATCAGTCAGGGTAATAAAGCTGGGGAACTGTTGACATTTACATGCAAACTTTGTATTCGAAAATCACAAGAAACCTGCAGCTGCGGGAACGTAATTTTATTTTGCATATTACTAACAAATATGAAGTCTGATTGTCATATAATGGCTACATAAGTAGTAATATTCGTATAAAAAAAATTCGAATTTGTTAAATAGTCTGAATATAAGAATAGTTTATATGGTTCATATAGTTTGAAAGTAAAAACATATTGACGCTGGAATTCTTGCGTTTTTAATCATGAATTGCTAAAATTCTACTCTCCATTTTTGAAATGTTGGGAGATCTTATAAGGAATGCACTTCTCACAAGCGTCATTACCAACTTCATTAATGAGTATCAAGCAATGTTAAAAACGCATTAAATGATTTCGTTGATATCTTGATTTCAACAAGATGGTGGAAAATTACCTAATACATTCAATTATTTTAATAGCAAATTTCAAAATATAAACTTCTTATTTGATCAAACTGATTTATATAAAAAAAATATATAACAAAAAATATATAACTTGTTGAAAATGGTTACTATAAGCTAAAGTAAAGTTTATGCGTTCATATAACAACCCTGATTAATTACATAAAAACCAGTGTTGTTTTTTTTCTTTTTTTTGTTTTAAATTGTTGATGAATTATAAGATTCAAATTAATTTTAATGTATAATTATAAATAAAAAAATATTATTTGAGCAATTATTGAAAATTATAACAATACCATAAACAGGTGTTTTAAATGATTCGAGGAAATGCTCGAACAGCTATTAAGCATTTCCAGTAAACTTCAGTTTAAACAATTGGATCGAATATTTAAATCTTCGAGATGCTCGATTTTCTTTCTCTTTTATTTTTCATTTTATTTACGTTTCGTTTTATAAGAATACTCATAAAAGCAACATAAACTTGTATGCTTGAATAACATGTGGTGTTTTAGTATCTCCGAGCAGCTCACTGTGCTCGAGAGCAAGTATATTTGAAGATCGAAATGATTGAAGCTTCAAACAGTTCGAAATATTATGTTACAGTATTTGATTAAAGAGGTTGTGAAATTATTTGATTATCATAACATTTATATACTTACTATATAAATACAGTAAAAATTCTATTAATATTATTATTTTAAAAATAATATTATTATTATTTAATATTATTATTTTAAAACTAATATTATTATTATTTAATATTATTTTTATCTAATATTATTATTATTTAAAATTATTGTTTTAAAAATAATATTACTATTATTTAATATTATTAAATAAATAATTATACCACTAAAAAAACTAAAAAAAAATTTTAAGGAATTTCGAACTAATCAGCTTCTTTAAATGTTAATTTTTTTTTATTTTTTTTTTTAATTTCGAAAGCCAAAAACATATAATTTAATGTGTTTTTGGCAGCTAAAAAGATGCTTCATATTTCAGCAACGCAACTAAAAACAAAATGTTTTCATATAAGCGAGTACTTTTTTATTCGGAAAATATATAATTTTTATATTCAGGGAAAACTATTATTAATATATTTGCTATTCCTGACAATATAACAAATATGGTTATTTAGTTTAAGTATTGTATTATTACTAACCCTGAAAATTAAGTAAATAACACTTTTATATATTTAATAAATTATCCATAACTTGTTATGTAAATAGAAGAAATACTTGAAAAAGTTTAAAAACAAATTTCAGTGTTTAGTTTATTTATAAAAAATATTATAACAAAAGCATTTAACTATTTTTGTTTTATAAAATTACTAAACTGTGAAAAATGTTGGAAAATGGCAACAATAAAAAGTACTCGAAGAAGTGCACTTTTAGGTCAAGAGCTGCTTTGAAGAAGATGTAAGGCGCCCTAGAAACACAGTTTTGATGATGGAATTGTATTAAATAAGTTATGATAGCAAGAAATGTAGTGAATTTATTTACAAAAAAAAACTAAATAATTTTTTTTGTGCACTTAACTATTTTTAGCACAAGGTAGTGTAAGTGTAGTAAAGCAATTTAAAAAAATATTCCAAACAAATATATATGCTTAATTGTTTTTAATAATATAAATAATTTTATTATTTACTATTTCCTTGATCTTTTTGATATCAAATTTAATTGAATAGGTAAAAAAAATTGTCTGCTTCTTACCAATCGGAGACAAAAATTGCACTGAATCTAAAGCAAATAAGTTGCCCTAGATTGACCTACTATCAAAGACCCAATAGATACCGATAACATTATTTTTTAAATTCAAACAGATTCAAATCAAGAAACTTTTACGTTAAATCAGCCCTTAATAAAAATCTGTTACCCTTCAAAGAAGTTCGATAAGAAGAATAATATTTTCATTAAAGAACGGGGAGTTAAAAATAATGAAAGACTTCTGTATATAATTTTCAATTTCCTAATTAAGTAGATTAAGATTTTAGAGGATTTATTTAATTATGACAATTTTTTCCACTATGCTATATACCAATATAGCTTAATTTTTAATATATTGAACTTTTGATCAATTAACGTTTTACGTTGATTTATAGTTTTCTTATACAAATGGCAACCTTAAACTTATTCGGAAACTAAAACTATACTGATATGTTATACAGAGTAGTGGAAAAAGTTGAATAACCTAAAGTCCATTCATGAATGGAAGCGTCTGCCAAATCGAAATCGTGCCAAAATCACTTGTTACCTTTAATATTTTTATATTGTAGTGCTAGACATTACTGAAAACCAACACTTAATAACATAAATAAAATGATTTATTAAATATTTAAACAGAATGATTAAAATCCATTTAAATATATTTAGTAAAAATAAATTTAATTTTATTAATCTCGAATTCTTGATTTGGTTTAAAAGTTGTAAAACTTCAATGACAAATAGCGCGTTAATATTTATTATTAATTATTGATACCCTGCGAAATAAGCTTTATAGATATAAAAGGAATTAAAAGTGTAACTTGGAATATTAAAGTTTAGTGCAATCCGTTTTTAATTGCATTGCGAGTAAAATACAAATCTACCCAAATTACATTTTGTACATTGTAAGTTGTACATTTATCACAACCGAAAGCTTCACATACACCATTACAGAAAAATTTATGAAGTTAGTAATTAAAAGTTAATATTAAACCAATATAAAGGCTCCCTCCAACAACTGCTATCGTAGTTGTGGCTCAGAGAAAAAAGAGGAAAGTGTTAATACTCATTTGTTGCTGTAGTCGTGAGATATATACCAGGAAGCGGCCATTCACTCTGGAGTCATTTTAGGGTCTAAAATGACTGACTCGATATCATTAGTATAGGCAGTAAAGACATTGCTTGGTTTATTAAAAGACAAAATGGGGTCCTGGTCTACAACAAAGTTATCTTGGAATAGTTAGAGTGCCAATGTACATGTATACTTATATACATGTATATATATATGAACTGTTGTATCACAATAGGACCAATTCTTGGTATGTGAATGGTAAAGACTTTTTGCAAGACGGTTTGCCTTTTGTACTTTACCCTACCACT
The DNA here is from genome assembly GCF_002237135.1 of Teleopsis dalmanni. Classification (NCBI taxonomy): domain Eukaryota; kingdom Metazoa; phylum Arthropoda; class Insecta; order Diptera; family Diopsidae; genus Teleopsis; species Teleopsis dalmanni. The sequence goes on from NC_051846.1 coordinate 80,437,514, forward strand.
ACTCTGACTATTAATAAGAACTCACTTCTGTTATTTCAATATTACTGCAAATGCTTTTGTTTTTGTTTATGTTTTTACAATTGTTGTAAAATAAACGCATTGTATACGAAATTTGTATATAAACGCATATATGCCTCCTTAACATATACTGAGAGACTATTTTATTGTTTCTAATATATTTTAAAAATTTTAAAAAAAAGTTTAAAAATTAAGAATAATAACATAAATTAAACTTAGTTTGAATTACTAAGTTTTGTTCTTCCGATTTGAATTTTAAGGTTTGATGAATATTATTGTTTTAAGAAAACGCAAAAGTTTTGAGAATGAAATTGTTGATGCGGCAAAAAGTTCAGAACTGAATTTAATATAAATAAAAACAACAGTTGTAAAAATATTTGTAGAAATAAAGAAAAATTAATTGATGAGATGCACAAAACAGATTGTGAAGTTAAGTTACAGGTGGAACAACAATACAGATGAATAAATATATATTAATTGGTAATAAAAAATAATAATAATTAAATAAAATCCTTTCTTGCGTTAACTCGTAAACGCCAAAGAAATGGTTACGCCTATCACTGATTTATCCGAATAGCTTAAATTGAATACTTGTCTTTGCTCCATATAATATTCTTTGATGTGATGACTTCAGTATAATTATGATCAAAAAGAGATCTGCTTTTATCTGGATTTGTTATAGATAAAGATAAATGGCACATTAATAATTTTAGAAGAATGTTAATTAAGCAAACTTATGAAATTTTATAGGTAAATTAGTTAGTTAATAAGACTTACCAACACCGCCTTATCAAATCTCAAAATGGTTACAGGCTCCTCGTGGAGGTATGTAGATCTGAGGTCAATTATTGCTTAGTCTGATGAAGTGATATATAATAATCTTGTCAAGGTGTAAAATACCTCGAGTTAAGAAAGAATAAAAGTGTTTAAGAACACTGACTTAAACAGCTTAAACATAATTAGAATTATATAAACAATCAAACACTAGGTTTTAGATTTTTAATTCCTAATTGTTAGTGCACTATTGTAGTGATTATACCACTTAATACATTTCTAAGCTCAATAAGTTTTCAGACAGACTCTTTAATCTTGCTCAACTCCTAATCCAATTCTCTATTATTTCATATACGAAAGTATTCCTCAAGATGAAAAGCCCAATGGAGTCAATTTAGCTTGTTATGCAGGTAACCACCAATATCGAAATTATTGCTGGTTACTAAACCTTTAAATATGATGTCGTAAAATCGCAATCACAGCATTTACCTCTTGGGTGCAAAACAGCGAACAGAGGTGCTATTAAGCAGCAGGATAAAATAAATTGAAATTTGTTCATTAAAGTTCATAAGCTCGAATTATAATCCAGTCCACAGCTTACATAGCTCGATGTAAGCCTACCTGGATGGTAGGTCGTTTTTGAAAACATACTCAAAACAAACTGAAGATAAAGACAAACCAGGTTGCAATAACTTAATCCGATTAATGCCAAACTTTGGGTGACTCAAAAATTCTGCCTGAGTTCTTTTGATTTAAGGGTCCCAATCAGTGATTGTGTATACTGTCCTAGTGACACAATTAATATTTATAAGATGATCACATGAAATGAAATACTGTCAAATCATAACAGTGTGGGAAAAATGAATGAAAATTTAGTTACGGTTTTTCCTGCGCTAATGAACGACAATGGTGAAATCACTTCAAGAAATTAAAATTTACGCATTCGTTAATAAGAGTATGGATCAATTAAATAACTGGAGACTTATAACTTCAATTGACGCACTTCCCAATAAGGTAAGGATGTTTCAGAATGTTTATGCAGATAAAATTAAGAATTCAAACCACTTAATAAAGGAAGGTATGAAATACGTGTATACTAGACATAATCTAAAAAACTTATAAAAGATTTTTTTTTAATTTGCGATATATTACGGAACATAAAAATTTTTGTTTTTTCTAGCCTCTATTTTAATTACTTGCAGTATAATGAAATCATATTATAAATTCTATTTCGTAATTGACAGTAAACAGCTAAAGAATGCTTTATGTAAAAATTATTATATTTTCTGGTTAACTTTCTAAAAATTTTTGTACTTTTCCTTGTTGTATCTGTGTACTGGTGGCTGGTAACCATACTCCCTTTTATGCGTTGTTGTTAAAGAAATGAGTCATTAGGGAATGTTTTATTAAGCCATTTATAAACAAAACGGTTTATTGAAATTAATCCATTCATAATTTAAAACAAATATACGGGTTTTAATAGGATAACTCGATTTCTGTGTGAGTTTGTTTTAAATTATGACTTTTTAAAGTCATTAAAGTTTTCTAATTTTTTAAAATTAGTGAAATAAATAAAATATAAAATAATATTTTATTGAATAAAACACACTAATTTTTTTATGTTTTGAATGTTTATCGTTTTTAATTTTCAGTCAAGAATAGAATCTCTTGGACCAGTATTGGACTTATAACTCTTTCTTATAACTGTTCGCAGATTCTTTCATGGGTCATCATGGCTTGTATTATCATCCCAATAAGATGGGTCTGTCTAAGCACGTAGAATGTCGGTTTTACTTGGAAGCAGATGAGGTTTCTAGACAAAGTCTTTCGAAAGTAAAACCAAAATGTTTATCGTTTTGAATTTTTAGTCAGAAAGAGTAGTTCCTGGACATGTATTCTCTCATTGGAGCAGTCAAAACCAGACACTTACTAAGAATTTACTTAGAAGCCTCTGCTGCTTTCAAGTAAAGCCGTGCTTAGATAAACCCATCTTGTACGGATGATAAGGCAGGCCCATAAAAGAATCTGCGAACAGTTATTAGGACGAACCATCTCTTTACCATGATAGTTACCCAGAATTAATGTACACTCTTTTTTGTCTAATAACTAATAAATATACGTTGTTTCTTATATCTATGTGTTAATTATAACATACAAGTGAAATTATTGCTTCAGTTATTAGGATATTTAAAATCTAACAATCAATTATCTTAAATGCGGGATTAAAATAATGTCTTATTGAGAGTATTAGCGATGAAAAATAATGAAAAATAAATATTAATAAATATCGAATGCTCTATCCACATTATGTTTATTTCTCTTCAATAAAATCCGCTCAACATGAACGAAATTTAATAACTTAATATTTAAGCTGCAGTGGAGGAAGTACCAGCCAATTACCAAAACAAATCCTCGTGCAGGACTAAAGAGGTTTTTTTTATCCCGAAAACAAATAAATACACAGAACAGAAGAAGAAACACAAAACAAATTTGAAAACAAATTGTGACATTGAAGGCACAAATGAGCAAGAAGCAAACAAGCAAAAACTGCGAATGTCAACCGATATTTCTTCTTATCGTTTACAGCTTCTACTTCTGCTTCTGCGTCTGCTTCTGCTGGTCAGCATTGTCTTATTTCGATTTATTAGTGCTACGAATGGACTTCCTTTAAGAATTTTCTTGCCTACATTTAATTTCTTATTTAATTTCGTGCTATGCCGTATTATTTCCGGGTACGCCATGTTTTCCATGTCACTTTGTCGCTTGGTTTTGTTTCCGCTTCATTTCTTGACTTGAGCACTCTTTTAAGTTTTTTTTGAATAATTTTTTTACGCCATTTTAACTTTTGTTATGGTCTTTAGATTTTATTTTCAATTCCCTTATATTCTAATAATTTGCTTTCTTATTCCATTTTAGTTCAGCTTTCGTTATTCAACTCACTATTGACCGTTCCGCCTGCCTGCCCGCATTTGTTTTGGACCGTTTGACATTTTTCAGAATCTTATTCATTTTAATTTTTTTTTATTTTTTTTATATTATTTTTTTATTTTATCTTCGTTGGTAGAAGTATAATTTTTGTGTTTATATTTTTGCTTTATTTTATTTATTATTGTTCTGTTTTTGAAATTTATTTTCTTGTACATTTTGCTCGGAGTTATCCTAAAACAATGACAACAATTACGGTAAGTAGAGTTTCGTATTTGTTTGTCTGTATTTTAAATTATTTATGTGAGATGAAAAAATGAAATTTCTATATTGAAGTAGAAGTAAACACTGCCATTCAGGTCTAACCAGGCTCTTCATAATTGTAGTATCTATCCTCTTACCCTATGGCCATACCATAAGTAATTACTTTCGTTAGTCTGTACGATATTAACTCAAATAACATAGAACATAACATAGAAATATACTGAAGAACGAATATATTAAGGCAGGCGATAAATTTCAATCAAATTGAGCCTTTCTAATTGATGGGCACCCATTCTACCCTGTCATATTGTGTGTCGTATATATACAATATTCATCTTAGTTTTTTAAGGAAAAAAATTTATAATTTTTTTTTAGATTTTATTATTATTAAATGGAATCTCATTAGTTAGTATGATTATAAATTCAAGAAAATATGTTGACATAATCATCTTTTGAAAACTGACGGCACTTACATCGTTGACATTAATCAACTAACAGAGTGAGTGAAAGTGGTTCTCAAAATAATTAAACTGGAAAATTTTCCATAGGAATAGGTTCAATCAAATAGGTTTTTTTTAGTCTATTATGTTTTCTGTAACAATTTTATATAAAAGAAACATATTTTCGCAATATGAGTATGAGGATATTAATTTAAATGGGATGATTAATAAATAATTCTGTACAATCGTGTGTATAAGTAGAAGATGAAACAGTACTACTAAAGCACAATGTTGATATGCAGACAACTTACTAGTGCTACTAAGATACAAAATACGTCATTAAGTACAAAATTTATGTATAATAATTTATACGTGGTAAACTCAGAGAAACTCAATACCGACTTAAAACACCTTATCAAAAACAATAGAATCATTATATTGTTTATATCGTATATTGTTTAGTGACAGAAACTCTGACGCAATAGTTATATAAAAAAATATTGTTTAAAAAACTAAATTTAAAAAAAATTATTAAAAAATGTATAAAACAGCAATAAAATTCTTTATTATAAAGTGGATTATGGTTTGTGATAGAATGTGTTGTTAAGAGAGTACAGTATATAAAGTCTATAAAATATTTAAAAATGATTGCGATCATGAACTGGACATATAGTCAAACTTCCATAACTCGAAATACCATTTTGGAAAGAATAGGTTTGATTTATGGAGACTTCGAGTTAAAGAATTATATGCAACTTATTCACTAAACCGTGTTCACTCTATTTAATTTGAGTTATAGAAAATTCAAGTAATAGAAGTTCGAGTTATGAAAGTTTAACTGTATTAAGATAACACAATACTCTAACTTGGAGGTGGTGTCTTATTAAAAAACTAGAAATATCTACTAATCGATCGATAATTTATTGCGAGTTCCACAGTGGATTTCAAGCTTAACTTATCGTTTAGCTAAGTTCTAGTTTTTGAAGATGAAGGTCCATCTTCTCCAATATTGAAACACTGTATAACGAATTTAATCGCAAAGGTGTATCGTCCAGTTTCTGCTATTTGTTTATTATAACATAATTTAAAACACACATATAACTTTACTAAAGTAGTATGCTAACTTTTATTGAAGACACCCAATGGTATTTGATAGAATAAAATTTCCGCGAAAAATGTTCGCAAGATTTTATGGTATAAGCATAGGAAAATCGATTTAAATAATTATGTACAAATTCGTGAGATAAATATGCAAAAATTATGTGATTCGAGAAAACAACTACGTTGAAGAGTTTGAAAATTGGCGTAATCGTTATTGAGATATACAGGCCCCTTAAAAAGTTCACTTAATTATATTTGCGTAGATTATTGGAACACATGACATGAAATCATATAAAATTGTTTCATTTGCAATTTAAATTTCAGATTTTCTAATAATTTTACGAAAATATGCTCTCAACCGTGTAAAATTGTGCTGTTTAATAGCTGAGCTCGAAATAAATACTAGCATATCAATTCAATATAAGCACGAAGTTAAGAATATTTAACTCAATGTTAAAGCAATTCTCTACTATAGCTGTAAAAATTAGAAACACTCTAAACAAATAAAAAATATAACTTAAATATTTATAAATAAATGCTTGCACAAAATCTTACATATGCGGTGACCAAATCGCATTTCTAATGCAGACCTATTACTTAGAACAGATCAGACACTTTACCACACAACCAACTAAATTTATTTCTTGCTAAGTTTTAACTTGGAAATAGCAAGGCAGCACACGAGTTATAACCTGAAGACTAACGTTTAAGGAAGATGTGTCAGAGGTCCTCTACACACTGCATGCTATATGCTGGAAGCACTCAATAGAGTGACGTTTAAAAGAGTTGTTGCGAATATATTCAATAATCAATTTAAATAAAATTTACGATTAAATATAAAATATATAGAAAATGCTTTTAACAAAAAGTGCAAAATACCACGAATCTCATTTATATAACGATATGGACGCAATGCATTTTTTACAACCGTTTTTAATATTTATTTGCTGCTTTTAAGCAAAAAAGAAATTCCTGCCGTTTATTTTCGAAAGCCTTTTTATTTATTTACATCGGTTATCAGTAATTTGTTTATGTATGAAAAATGATTTTTTTTTTGTTTTGTTAAAAATGTATTCATATTTTTATCAAATTTTCCTGCGGATGTAAGATTGTTTTGCTGAAAGTCGTTAAAAATTTATGTGCGGTTATATGAATTTCTGGAAAATGTATTTTCTTGAATGTTCATTTGTTGTTGTGCTTTTAAGAAAAACGTTTTTGATCATTAATAATAATTATTTGGCATATGTAGTATTATGTGTAGGTTTCTAAGAACCCACATAGTACATATTGTATCTTTCAGTTGCGATAACGTAAAGTATCTCAACCATTTTTACATAAAAACGCACAAAGTCGAAAGCATAATTAATTTTTTTTTCTTGCAAACTCATCTGACATGAAACTTTTTGATTCAAGATTTGCATAAATTTTTGAAATTTTAATAGGACATTAACAGAAGGAGCAGAGGCAACTAATGGCTTATCAGAGTTAAAAAGTCAAAGTTTGGAAACTTGTACTTCAATTTAATGCAATGAAGTGAAAATGGATTAATTGTGTAAAAATTTATGTAAATTATAAAGTAATAAAAAAGAGTTAAAGCTTTTGGTTTTAATTAATTTTTTTTTTTTTTTTGATATGATAATAATTATTTATGAGCTGAACAGTAGCAGCCAAATTAATTTTTTACATTTTATCCTTAGGGTATTTAAGAAAATTTTTATTAAGACAAAGGATCTTAATTGTAAATTATATTTTAATTAATGTATATAAAAAAATTGAAATTATTTTTTAAGTTACTATCGTTCAGAGTTACAAACGTTCAGAGTAGGAGAGGGACATACGAAACAACAACACTGTAGACTGCTTTAACCCAACTTCTTTGAAATCGCTTAACTGATAAGCAGCTTACAAAGCCTGGTTGCCAGGACTATAAACTTGGCTGTGGTGAACGATTCTTGAAAATTCAAACAATATTGGCAATTAGTTGTCAAAGAAACCTTGGTTTATTATTTGGTGTATTATGTTCTCGTAACTTTTTGGCTAAAGTTAATTTTGAATCAAGAATCCTGATTTGTCGGGTATCAAAGTATGTCATTTGATGGCATTTCAAGTGTTGACAACCAAAGTAGTGTAGTACTTGTCTTGTCTTTTTCAAAAATTCTTACAAAAGATTAGACTTTATGTAAGCTGTATTTCAGCAAAGGATATTGTGAACTGGCAACATATCTGGTGCATATAGAGGTGGAAACTGAAATACATGTGAAACTAAAGGAGGACTTAAATAATGTTGCGGCAATGCACTCTTTATATGGAACTGTGTAGTATGTTAAATATAAATAGCAATATGTTTTTGCACAAAAATTGTTCACAAATCAAAGTCTAAATAAGAATTCAACAACTGAGAGATACGATATGAAAGCAGTTGGCTTTTATTTGTAGTCTGTACTGGTTCATCAAAGACGATTTATAGTATCGTTTAGTGTGTAATAGATATAAGGACTTAAGCTATTCGAAAGAAACGTTTTTGAAGTATTTATCATTTTTTTTCACTGAAGATTTTTTCTATTACTGTTCTCTTTGACATCCCCTATCCCAATAAGTATTCAAAATACACTGCTTTCAATCATACTATTATTTTTCTATCTAAAACTAAAATCACCACACTAAATCAATTGAAAACGAATACTGCAATATTTTCTTCATTTTGTACAATAATATATTTGTGGTCTTTATGAATCAGTTATGGTAATTATGTTGATCGAACTATATAATTATAAAGTACATATACAAAAAATTATAAACTGTAAAATTGAACCGAAACATTTACTTAATTTGCACTTAAATTCTTGTTTATATGTTTATTTAATTTTAAAGCAGGATAGAAGGTGAGAAACAATTCTAATGTAGTAGCAGATTTTTATTCACAAATTAATTTGTTTGTAAAATTCGTATAGTACTCTTCCTGATAAAGTAATTTAAATGAACAAAACGACACAAAATTATCATTATCGCAATCATACTTGATACCGGGTCATTGTCTCCTTCAACTTCAAGAAAGTTGTCCATTTTCTTCCTTCCAAAATAAGCAGAGATTACCTCGCTGTAGTCTACTATAATAAATTCCGCAAAGAGCTCTACAAGCTGGTACTTTATTGTTCATGCGAAACATATTCTCCGGATTCTATATATCATTACTAGGGCGGTTTGATAAGTCAGTGACTTTTTGAATTTCTCACGTAGTTACTCCAAATGCAATAGTGCTGCTGTCAGCTGTAATCTACCAGTGGGCAACTTTTTAATTTTGAGCAAGCTACGTCGTTAAGTTGGTGTTTGATAGCTGTTCAAAGTTTTCTCTTGAAAGCGACTGAGAAATCAGAGTACTTTTTGCATGGCCCAATTTTCGGATTCACTAGCGATCCTTAAGCATATCACTTTTGTACAACAGTAGCTTTAGATTATAGTAAAATTCGTGAACTTAAACAGTTTGATACATTATGGTAGATTTTGTTGCGTAATGAAACCAGTTCATGGTACATGAATTTTGTAGTTAGATAATGAGTCATTATTATCGATCATCTAGCGTAGGTACCTTAATTTTTTTTTTTTTCTTTAGGAGGTGAAATGTTTTATGCACTTTCAAATCGACCGTCTTCGGAATGGTGTAACGAACTCCCAAACATTAATATGTAGTATATGGATTAAAACACCCCCTCTTCGGCGAGACTTCGGCTTTGTGTGACTTTAGACTGTTTCCTGTCCTGAAATTAATCATGAAAAGAAATTGTTTCGGCTATATCTCGATCAACCAAAAGGTCTTGATCAAGATATGAGTACATATGGCAATTCCGGCCGATGAGACAAAAATAAATTGTAAAAACTTTATTGAAAATTTTTCAGTACTGTGTTACCTCGAAGGAAAACTATTTTAAATAAAAAAATAATAAAGATCCGATGAATTTAGGACTGATACTGTAAAAACTCCTAAAATTTTTTATTTTATTTTATTATTTTTGCAACTATGTTGCAAAGCAATATTTTTTTTTTTTTGATATATTTTATTAAGATTAAATATTATTACATAAATTTGTATTCTTATTCTAAAAAAAACTAATTTGTTATAATGGGCATTAAAGTTCCAGCAATAACAAAGCTAATTTCTTTACTAATAATTATCAAAAATAACATATAAAAAGTTGTTTGGTGCTAACGAACATATCACATCTCAAGTAAAACTTTTTACTTTTTTTTTATATTTTTTTTTTAGAGACAAAATGGAAAATAATAATCAACAACTATCTGAGGTTGGTGCTTCATCAATTGGGGCAAGAGAAGAAAGACCATCAACAAGCAATAGATCAGAAAATCCACAGGCTGAAAATGTTATCCCAGCGCCTTCTGAGTTGGGCAATATCAATGTCACCGTAAGAAGTACTTACAGATCGGGGGATAGCCACCTGTCAGCTTTTCCGATTATTCGTTATCGTATACACATATACTTTTGATTGTTACAGATTCCGGAAACACCAACAGTATGAATATTAATATAAAAGATGTGTGATCAAGTATAATAATATCACTTCATTTTATATTTTGTTAATAGAGAACTCAAAAACCGGATGAATTTAAAGAAGAAATATAATTTTGCAGTAATTGTTTTGATGTAGATTCCTCTTTTAATAAAAACAATACATGCATTCGTTTCTATTATTTTTTATATGTTTTTTATACAGACGTATATGATATTTGCTTTTAAAAGCACATAATGTAAAATATAATATAAATGAAAAAAATTGTGTAGGATTTATGGGTTATTTTTTTTTGTGGGATCATTACCTGCTTATTTTATTTGGTTTTGAAAGAAGACAGTATGTATTATGCCTTTTTCGATTGGTAAATCTTGGGTAACATTTTCCAACGAGAATCACTCTTAGTAAAATTTTTATTTTCGCTTCGTATATTTCTAGCCAAATATGTAGCACTCGAGATTAATTTACAACACTCTAGATTACCCTTAACTTAACATTTGTTTTAGATGACTTGACAAATAAAGTGTGATCTGATTCAACATATGTATTTATGAAAATATATACATAATTTTTCTGTGTTTAACCAGTTTTTGTTTTAATTAAGAATTATTTCTATTTTAACATTAGTTTTCTTAAATTTATATACAAAATTTTATATTTGGCTATTCATGGGTTTGTTGTAAAAAAAGAATACTAGCATTAAATTAATATTAAGAATTTAAGTAACTTCATACATGTTTTCCATTTAATTATATTAATATTATTATTCATAATATGGTTTTTATATCAAACCAAATTTCAAAATAATTTATTAACGCTTTATTTAATAAAGTTTAAAAATGTCATATAATAAATAATTAAAATTAAATAAAATTAAGATTAAAATTAGTTTTAAAGTACTTTTAAGTCTTACTATCGAATAAATTAGTATAGATCTAAACCAAAGATAATATTAAATTTATTTTTATTAAAAAACAATAAGAAAAAAAAAAAAATAAATAATGAATTCAAAATTTTATAGTTTAAAAATAAAAAATATTTTTTGTTGAAATTTAAAACTATTTTTATGAATTATTTGTAGTTGTTTAACCTAACTTAATATTATTTAGTAAAATTGTAAAAAAAAAATTATTTTATAATTGCTTCAACTCACTATTATAATAGTTCCCATTGTTCGGTCGGTGTACCAATAAATTTTATAATTATAATTACGTAGATTTAATTTCTTAAAAGTTAAGATAAACTCATTATAAATACAAAAGCACAATAGTGTAAATCAAAAGCGTGTTGCTTTGACGTTAATGATAATTGTATCCATAGTAATTTGCTTTAGTGGGTTTAGGAAGTCTTATTAAAATTACTCAATGGATTCAGCAGTATTCATAAGCCTTGTTCAATTCATGGAACTATTTATTGTAATCTTTGGAATTCCGACTGATTGAAAGTAATAATGCGTTTTAGCATTTTATACGATTTAATATAATTTTAATGTAAATAAAATATATTTTTTATCGAATTTATGTATGAATAATTAAATATTAATCTGTAATTCAAATGCAAACTCCATTTTTAAAATATTTAAAATAAATTTATAAATTTAGAATATTGATAAAAAAAATATATATATACATAAATTGTATGCTTTGTATAAGGCAACCTCAATGTGAAGGCTACTTTATTATTTCAAAAAAAAACTTTTATTACTTTAATATATGATATAGCATATTATCTCTTTACTGTTTGATTACAAACAATAAAAATTAAATAAAAAAAGTAAAATAAACTATGGGTTCTTTTATATTTCAAGGGTATATTAAAACAAAGGCGTGTGTTTTATTTATATTTGTGATAAGGAAAGAAATAATCAAATTTTAACAATTTTTGTTAAAAGGATACTCATTATTTGTGTGTTAATGAAGAACACCATGCGCTAAATTAAAGGATAAATATAAAAATATATTTCAATTATAAATACTTTGTCGCACTAGAAACGTCGTTAAAGCAGAGGTCGAATATGTAAATGATCGTTTATATACTTAAATTGGAATCAATCATACTACGGGGTCTCTGATCTTGTAATATTTGATAATGATTCTGTTGTTGATATTATTATTTTTAAACTATTTTTAGAACAACATAAATCAATTTTAATAATTTATTATTGATCAGTTATTGTTATTAAATTTTGTATAAATAAGAAAGATTAATAGAATAAAATTTAGATTTAAATTTTTACTCACTAATACTCAGTACATCCCAACCCACCGAATCTTTTTTTATGCTATCCAACAACTCCTCATCATATTTTCTGTACTTTTGTGTAACTTATGATATATTTCGTTAAAAATAGCTGTTATTTTATATTAAAAATGATTTTGACTTGATATAATATGATTTAATATATGAATACATAAAATAATTTAAAGAAGAAATAATATAAAGAGATTTTTGGAGCCCAAGGTCGCAACTCTACCCTAATTTGATTTACTATGATTTTTTTATTCATTATTTTATTATTTATTTTTTATATTATTATTATATTATTTTATATTATTATATATTATTATTATCTATTTTTTATATTTGTATTTATTTATTTATAATATTATTTATTTTTATTTATTTATTATATTATTACTTATTTTTATATATTTATAATATTATTTATTTTTATTCATTTGTTATATTATTATTTTTTTATTATTTGTTGTATTATTATTATTTTTATTTATTTATTTTTTATTTTTATTTTTAATTATTTATTTTATTATTATTTTTATTTATTTGCTGTATTATTATTTATTCTTGATTATTTATTATATAATTATTTATTTTTATTTTTTTTTTATACTATCATATAATTGTTATATTATTATTTATTCTTATTTAATATATTATTATTTTTATTAATTTATTATATTTTATTTATTTATTAAATTTTATTTATTTATTAAATTTTATTTATTTATTGTATTTTATTTATTTTTTTATTTTAGTATATATATTTATTTATTATATATTTTTATTTATTTATTATATTATTACTTTAAAATGTTTATTCATAACATTTGATTCCAATAGCACTAGTATACTCTTACAAGAACATTTGAATATAGCAAATGACATGTGTAAGCTTCTTAAAATGAATCGAGCAACACAGAAAGCTCGTCTCAAGATTTCTCTTTATTTTCGATTTGATTTATATAAATACCTTCTGCTCAAAAAGTATCCGGACTACTCCTCACACAAATATAATATGTTGTTCGAATATTTTCGAGCGTCTCGTTATGATCAAATACTATAATATTCAATTATTTCGTATTATATTTAAAGTTTTGGTAGAAATATTGTTTATGTTAAAATATGTTGATATAATGGCTAAGCAAAGATATATGTCTGATATAATTAAGAAATCTTATTTAATTAAGTTGGTAATAGCTAACATCTTTATCTCTTCTGGTTGTGCTTCCTTTGATCTTGATCAACACTGGGAAAACTTGGTAACCTACATCATTTTTATTATAATATTCCATTTTTTCTTTAAAGTATGACAGAGCAGATATCTCTATTGTCCTATCGCTTGAAATCTTTTAAGAGCAGCTAAAAATATGTTAGGGCTAACCTCTATTTTACTGAATAGCTTAGACGCTCTAACCTGTGTTTACTTGGGGATGGTTTTTAAATAAAGATGTAATTGATATAATATATTTCCCAAAAAATCAAGTTTCTCATATTTGAAAAATTTAAAATAGACTTAAATATTGATTTTCGTAAACTTTTTAAAATACATAAAGATTTCAAATACACTAAAAGATTTTTAATCAAAACTTAAGTGACCGAGAGCAGAGAAAATTCGACTGAAGTAAACAAGGACGAGGAATAAGAAAAATGAAATGGTTGGAAAGCACAAAACAAAAACAGTGTCAGAGGACAACGTAAGATATAACAATTTGTGAACTTTATGATTAAATGCACTTAAGCGGCCAATATGGCGAAGGACAATGAAACGCTCCAGATAAAGCAGCAGCTGAATTCCACTAAAATAACTCAACAAAATTTATTTTAAGTACGAAAAGCAGCAAACGTAAAAAATAAAAGCTGCAAATGTGGAAAATTTATACTTGCGTTACATTTTGCCAAATTGCAAATGAGGGTCAAACTAAAGTTACTCGATGGAGATAAACAAATAAGTTTGGGTTAAGTTAAATGACAAAAACGTTTTTATAAAAGAAAAAATTGTGGAAAAAACAACATCCAGACTTCGAAGACAAACTCCATCGTTCATGCTCAAATATATCGGCTGCCTCAATGTGTAAGTACTGAAAATGTGTACTGGGACTGAAAATGTCAAAGTGAAACTAAAAAATGACAAAAATAACACAACAAGCAGTGAATAATTTAGTTCAGCTGAGTCCGGTATTCAAGTCCGAACTCCGGATGCACCATGAATTTTGTATGAGATTTTTTTGCGTAATCTGAACTTAACTCTACATTTACGTTACGGTGTCTGTCTAAAACGTCAGCTAACTATGATGCATTAAAAGATGCTAGTCGTTGTGAAAAAACATAAAAAATAAATCAAAATTTTTAATTTTTATACAAGAGAGTACGTAAGTTCAGGGAAGAGTTATGGCTTTTTAACATTGATTTTGTTTTAAATTCCATACACTTGAGACCATGTTAAATCATTTATGTAAACATTTTTTTATTATAAAATGTATAACATTAAAATGTTTCTCAAGTGAATGTAACTTAATCAGAAATAGTTTGGATAAAATACTTTTTCTTGAATAATTTTACAACATTTATATAAATGTCAGGTAACTTTAATGCTTTGTTAAATTCAACAATCCAACAAAGCTATCAAGAATATAAAATCAAGCAGTTAAGTTAATTTATATAGCTTTAGTTTATGGGTTAGTTTTAAAATTACTATAACAACAATAATTGACAAAATTCTAAGTTTGAATAACGCAAATGTATGTTGGTTTTTCGTCTTAACCCACAAGATCACGGTTCAAATTTGAAAAGATATAATTACTTTCAAAGACCACTGATGAAGAATATGGAATATGGAAGTGGGTTTTAGAATGCGCTTGATAAAAAATTAATATAATTAATATTTTTGAATAGTAATGGTCCAACAATAATTCATTGAATTTGACTAAGAATTGACTAATTCTACAGCTGTTTCGAGTTTTGCTAACGACCCAGTATCAGTACATAGAAGCACTCTATAATAATTACAATATAATAATTGTATACTATATTAAAACAACTGCTGGAATTATTCTATTTAAAAATTATATTCTTCGTCATATTTGGCAGTAGTGAACTACAACAGCAAAAATTTACACAGCTGTTTCGAGTACTGCCAAATCCTCATCATCCGTGGTCTTGGAAATAATTCTTGTATTTTGAATTAGGTTAAGTGTATAGATTAAAAATTTTTTAGATAATTTATAAAAGTAAAGCAATCAGATATTCAAAATGCTGAATATCTTTTTTACTGACAAACCCTTTTTTCTCATATCTAAGATAATATAAAATCTCAATTTTCAAAAACTTATTTGCGACAGATAGTGTACTAACTCTCTTCTTCAGGTCAGTATTGTTTTTGCATGTTAATTGTTGCTTTTTGTTCTCTATCAGTTTTCAAGTGAACCAGCTCTCAATTCAATTTAATTGTTTACATAAAATGTAACATACAATTACAATTAAGAAATATAACGGGAAATAAAAAAGCCAATTGGATTTGAATATTGTTGTAGAAAATTTGTATATGAGCACCAGTCAAAAGCACTTAAAAAAATATGGCATTAAATTTCTCTAAAAAACATTTATAAAATCATGATATTCGTTTACGAAATTCTAGTAAAAATCACTGAAATACAAAAATAAGAAACATGCCAGTTATAAAATAAGTGCCAGATAACAGCATTAAAATAAATTATCCCATACAAAAAATTTCTTTTAATAACCTCTGCGGAAAACTTTGAATTAAATTAATGGCGTTTTCGATTGTTAAATATGGGTTGCACTTAATCGAGTTGTGCTTTTAATGCACTTTCAGTGCAATTTTATTTTCGGTTGGTAAATCTGAGACAAAATGTACAACATTCGTGATTAACTTATAACACTCCAGACATTTTGCCAGTGTAGCATCACCACAATAAAATTAACAGTTATTTTAAATTACTTGATAAATAAATTATGATTTGATTCGATACAGGTATTTGTGAAAAACAAAAATTTCTACTAACACAACTAACAACTGGGCAACGAAATTTGATACATCGAGAGTAAGTCTAGATTGAATCTAGATTTACCAATCGAAAAAGCCATAACGAAATTTATTTAAAGTAAGAAAAGAAGTTACAAATGTGGAAAATGTATACTTGACGTAGCGCTAGTAAAAACTATTAAAATTCGATAATAAATTTGAACCAGCTAACAGCACTAAATAAATAAAATATTTTTAAAAAAGTTTTTTTTAAAAAATTTAATAGGTAGTTTTAGTGTAATGAGTCTAGACTGAACTTCTTACAGGACACTGTAACTTCGCATGAAAATTATAGGTGGGGTAGAAAATTATTCCTGTCGACTCTGTCATAAGGAGAAGGAAACATCAGAGCATCTTCTATGCAACTGCCCAGCGGCGTCAAGATATAGACACGACCACCTTGAAAGCGGGATCTTAGTCTCAAATCAAATATGTAAAATTAAGCCCACAGCAATTACGAGACTTATAAATAATCTAGAATTGTTTTAGTTGGGCTTTTAGGCGCACAATAGTTCTTTTAGGTTGGGGTGCATTCATAGCCTTTTATTTAATAGTAAAAATAGTGTAATGAAAAGTTCATTTATTAAAAGTTGACTTCTTTCTACATTACATTTAATAATTTTTTTAGGATTTAATTGATAATATGTAGATTTTGCATTATATAGTAAAGTTGTTTTTTTTTTAAAACTAACAGTAGTTAATTACCATGATTACTAACTAAATACAGTACAGATGGCAGCATTTATTCCGCAGAAAATTAACTTTATGTCATCACAAATTATTACTAAATTATCAAAATATATATATAAAATATTAAAAAGTAATAAGCTATATAATAATAATTTGTTATTTATAAAATTAATATATAAAAGACGTTTCATTTGGCAATCTGAAGGTATGTTTGTTTTAACATAAATATTAGTTACCCTTGATTTTATTTGATGAATAAATTAAATAATTAATTCCATATATTATGTCAGAATATTCTAAATCAAGCCGGATTTACGGTAGTAAATACTGCTCAATCAGTTCAAATTAACTTCAGCTAATTGGGTGTCTAAAAATTACTTTGTCAAGTGGAAATTGTGACGCGAGCCTAATTATGAAATTTACATAAAATTCAATTAAATTTTGCAATGCTTATTTGTATAAAAAAATAGCTTAAAACCATTATGTGAAAACAGTTTAATTTTATTTAAATTTAATTGAATTAACTTAAATGTAATTGAAAACAATAAACAAGCAGAGACACGCAAATGCTATAGAAGGACAACAGGACATGGAATGGAAAACATGAATTTTATATAAATTATTTTGTGTTTTAGCACACACAACTGCAATCATATACGTATGCTGTAATCATATAATATGGCACGCACCTGATAATCCATAAAATTGTCAAAATGCATATAGGAGCAATTATTGAACCTATCCGCATGCAATCCATTATCCTCTAGCTGCATTTCCTCCGGCGGTAAATTATCTCCTTTGAACGAGACACGTTTGGGAGTTTGTGTAACATTATCTGTGTTATGGCCACTGTTGCCAGCAGTAGTTGCAGTCGAACGCCGATTGCGTCCTAGAGTGCCGGACAGACCAGCACTAACCCCCGCCAACGTGCCAACAAATCGACCCGACTGCATAGCACCACCCGCAGCGGCAGCAAACGATCCCATCATATGCGACAACGAACCACAACCGACAACTTGCGGCTCGTGCTGATGTTGCTGGTGCTGTTGATGCTGTTTCTGTTGACTTTGTGGGTGGCTTGGATGTTGCTCTGTACTTACTGTTGCAGGTTGCAGTATCATGCCACAACCGCTGAAACGAAAAGGTGGTATGCATGTTGTGGCTGAAATGCTAGTGCCGCATTCGCTGCCCTCAAAGTCGCTTTCGTCGGCATGAGCAACAGACAACGCTGTTGGCATAAATGTGCTTGGTTGAAAGCCACGCGGCAATGTGGCGCTTTCCAAAGTATTACGAGTTAAGGGTGCAACAGTAGGACGTGGTTTTGTGAGTGTGCCAGTGTATAATATGTTGACAGTGGCTGGCACAACGCCACTGCTGACGTTGGCGGCTTGTTGTGGAATCTGTTGTGGATGCTGTTTCTGTAACTCATTCGGCAATAGAATGGGTTGTGCTTGGAGTATTTGGTGGGTTGGTTGAGATATATTTACTGTTCCATCGTTATCAACAATGCCGCAGTTGACGTTCTGTAAGTTTGCGACGTTGACTGCTGTATTGTTGACGACCGCAGTGGCGGCAGCAGTTGGCGGCGCGGTTGTTAGTATGTGAGTGGGCTGCAATTGATAAAAATGCTCACAATTGCCACCATCTATACTGCTGGGCGTAGTTGCTGTTAAAATGGTGCCTGGTGGCATCATCGATGTTGGTATCACCATAATGGGCAGCATCGTTGCTGTCGCTGCACCAGTATTCCCAACGGCGGCAATATTGTTGGTGGGATTTGAACCGAGTGTATGCAAGTCTGTGCCGGCATGCAACATCTCCATTTGACAAATTTCATCATAACTAAGCGGACGTAAATCCATTGTTATGTTCTTTTGTGTTTTGTATGTGAGTGAAGTAATTTATAAAAATAATTTTTTTTTCCAAAAAAATTTAATTTAAAATAGTTTTTTCTTTAAGTTTTCACAAATACAATCCGTTTCCAGTTAATATGTAATAAATACAGTTTTAAAGTTTTTAATTTTATAGATTCACACTTGGTTTGTTTTGTTTCTTTATTTACTTTTTGCAGTTAATGTCTTTACCGTCGGCATTTTTAATTCGACACAAAATGTATTCTCTGCGTCTTTTGCAACTTTATCTCACGACAGTCGAACCGTAACTGCTGACAAGCATCCTTGCTCTTTTCAACGAGACAGATTCTCTAGAGAATCTCTAGTCATATATAAAGTCGTGCTACCAAGTCGCACAGCATCCACAGGCAAGTACTCCGTGTGCAGAATTGCGTCTGCGCATTTCCCAATTCGACGGCTTTTGTTATTCAAAAACACTTTAAGTTTGTTTTGATTGTCGTCTGCACTAAAATTTTATTGCCTTTAATTTTTGCATGGCAATTAAATGATAATTTTCCAACTTAAAGCCTTTAAGATAGTTACAACCACATCAGTGACGGCCGCCGCAAATGTAGTGCAAAGTATTGAGTCTGAGTATTTTTAAACGCGGTGTGGTTCCAGCAGTTCTGGGGTCAACCAACTGTTGGCTTTGTTTTAATCAGCGGTTGCTATCCTGCCACACTAAGTTGCAGCCATTCTGTTGTCATATCACTTTGCTTTATGTCTGCCAGTGGTTAACGTTCCCTTCACACTTGAATTTACTCGTACCCGATTACGGGTAATTCTTATCAATTCTCTTGTTGGTGCTTAAACTGCCACATGCTCGACTGTTACGTGGTTTCTATGCCATAAATTGCGTTGCTCTGACAACTCCACACTTGTTTAATATTATTAAGCTCATAATAGGATAAACAATATTTATAAGGATATTACTACTTCCATTTATGAGCGAAAGAATGCAATTGTAACATTTATTATTTAAGGAGCTTAAAGTAATTTATAAATTTCATTGTCTGTGTGCTATCATATCCTGCTGCGAAACAAATGTTAAACAGCATATCCTTTGCGAATATATAATTTAATAAAAAAAAACGAATTCACAGAATTCAAGCAATAAATAATTCGAGATCATCAATGGAGGAAAGCAAAACATTCCTTTTTTGGTTCGCTTTGAATGTGCACAAATCCATCATTCGAAAATATTCATCTTCTTTTATTTATATTTTTATCATCTTTTTTTTGCAGGATTTAAGGAATTTTACATATATATCTGTAGCGTAAAATTGAAATTTGTTTAAATTATTTTATGTCAATAAGGAATTTCCTTTAATTCTTAGTTCTTCATACAAAGTATTTTCTTCCACAGATCTAATACTACACATAGCTGTCATAAAAAAAAAAATAAAATTAAATGATTGATTTGTTTAATAAGCAGAGAGGAGAAAGAAATACGTATTGATGTAGCAGAAGTTTTCAGAGAATTCGATACCATTGAGTATTAAAGGAAGACAATTTCAAACATTAGTTTAGTGAAAGTATTTATTTTTTTGGCGGCATTACAAGGAGTAGCGGGTCATTCGGCATTCAAATTATTTTACGACAACTATTTTAATTGAACCTTATACAAAAGTTGACGACTCTGTAAATAGATTATTTATAGTTTTTCTAATAATGATGTGAAAATTCTTTCGTATATTTATATGGACTGCATAGAATTATATTAAAGTGACAAAAACGGAATGATAAACCCGTCATCCTGCATCCTTAAGATCACCCTGATTAATTCAACTTATACGCCGCGATATCTGGTAAATAAGTAGTGGCTATTTATAGAGAGGCGCCTTGAAATAATTTACAAATAAATTTTATATTTCATTGTAGAATGTTTATATAAAATAATTTGTAATGTAATATTATTAGTCTTTAAGATTCTAAAAGTTATTGTTAGGCCTTAATTTAAAGCGATTAAATAAAGACATATTGTTAAAAAAAAAAATGGCGTTTACGCTGCAAGACGTATGAAGTTGGATCCCGAAAGCTGCCCTCACTCATATGACCATTTTGTTGATTTATGTAAAAATGACGGAGAGGAGATATTTGAGATTTATATGAAAAAATCTATAACCAATCAAAGCCTCAAAAGTTGAACTGAATGAACTTTTATAAAGGATATCAAGCTATGAAAGTTGAACTGATTGATATGAACTCTTGTAATAGGAAATCTGTAGAACCACAAAGAGTTGTCCTTTTTGGTTTCTATTCTGCGTAGTAAATTAACCCACAACCAACAGTTTGAGAGTAATGCTTCAATAATGAATATATATAATGCCACAACAAAAAAATCATATTAAAAAATAGAGCACATCAGCTGTTTAAAAAGTGTTGCCAGAATGCAAATAAACACAGAAAAAAAATGAAAAACTGTGAGAAAACGAGAGACTATTTCTCCAGACCTCTTAAGCAATAGCCTTTTGAATCTAACAAACACTTGTATAATAGCAACAGCTTAAGCCAAAATGATCAGTTAATGATCATTAACCAGTGTCATGTGAACAACGTATTAAACTCTTTTATAATACTGAAATCACATGAAAGATTTATTTGTAATTTGATCTGTCAAAAATTTCGAAACAAAGAATAATTTAATAACATATGATAGCTGATATTAATTACAAACAAAACTCTCGTGTGAACTAGTTTTAGATTGAAACAAAATGTGCAATATATATGTATGTAAATTGCATGCATCGAATATTTTTATTCATCTTATGAAGAGATGCACTTTACAATAAAATATCATCATGATATCCTGGATATAACAGTTCTAAAATTTGTTTGATACCAATATTCCGAAAATAATAGCCTGTGGTCTTCCTTTTTCCTGCTACCTAATAAACTGATGTCTATCCGGCATCCGTACAATATGATAAAGTCTTTTGCCATCTCAAATCTTGTTGCAAAAGTTTTTAGTTTACTAATTTCTGCTTCTTTCTTAAAATAATACATCTTGTGATCAAAAAAGAACGAGAATTTTTGAATTCCCGAGCTTATCCAATCGGTAAATTTTTTTTATTTTCACGCTGGCAACACTATTATACACATTCTGTATTCGCATATCGTACGATTAGGTTTTGTTTGGCGTCTATACAAAGAAGTCGAAAAATTTTCGTGTGGCGATTTTTAGCTGAATTTCATTCAAAATCAGCGTCGTTGTGATGTGGCCAAAGAGATGATTTCCAACGCGGATAGTGACCCATTCATCGAACGTATCATAACTGGTGATGAGACATGGGTCTATCAATTTGACATGCCCACCAAACAACAATCGATGACTGTTTTCTTCGATATTCGTGGTGTGGTGCACTATGAATTCTTTTTGGAAGGTCAAATGGTGAAACGGTCAATAAGGAGTATTATTTGGCCATTATGCTTCGTTTGCGTGAGGCCATTCGCAAAAGGAGGCCAGATTTATGGAAGGAAAACTCTTTGATTTTACACCACGATAACGCACCGGTTCACATAGCATTGGTTGTGTCGCAGTTTTTGACCAAAAACTCCATCAATATCATCAACCAAGCGTACTCTTCAGATATGGCCCCGTGTGACTTTTTCCTCTTCCCCCGACTCAAATTGCCATTGCGAGGTCCATAGACACGTTTTGAGACCATAGGAACCATAAAAGTGAATTCGCTGCGTGAACTAAAGGCCATACCTCCAGCGTTCAGTGGATCAAGCGTTGACATGTATGAAGGCGATGGACAAGAAAGGTGGTAACCTCAATAACACGAAGCACAAAAGGTTCAATTTTTGTGTTACTGCTGTGACGTGTTTCGTTGTCAGGGTGTTCGGGTTGTTAAGGAGAAAAAGTCGAACGTGTTTTGCTTGTGTGCTGCATTTTATATTATATAATAATTATAGTTGTCATTTTTTTAATAAACCTATAAATGTTCTTATGCACAAATCTGGATATTTTATTAATTAAAGTAAAACAAGTTCACAATAAGTAAGTTCAAGAAATTTACTTACACAGGCGATAATAAAGAAAATGAATAAAAATTAAAATTTTACGTTTTTTTTTTAAATTCTCGTTATTTTTTTATGTAGGTAACTCAAAAATATATTTTCTGTGTTTGCTTGTTTCAATTGCGTTATTCATCTCTGCCTTGATCGCTTTTAGAGTTAATGGCTGTCATGGACCATAAAATTATTATATGATTCATGCCATTTCATTTTTATCGGCGCTAAAAATTAATTAGTAACTAATTTAGTTAATTTAATTTAGCTAATTAATTACTAATTTGTCCACAATCAAGTGAATTTTCAAGTGGATAGTTCACCGTAGCACAGTATAAACTAGTGTTATTGCGAATAATTTTGAGGAATGAATGAAAATTTCATACAAAATGAAACAAAGCTGTTATTTCATATGTTCATATTAAATGAGTAGAGTAAATATTTTTGAAAATAGTTGAAAAATGCAAAAGTTTATCTTTTGTGAAAATAGCTAAAATGCGTGGACATATAATAAAATGGTGAGTGCACTACAGGTAGAAACTTTCAATTATATAAATTTTGTGTAATGTAAATATTTATATTTACTTAATAAAAAAAAAGATTATTCAATAACAAGTTTACATGGACAGAGACATTGAAGTTTGGAACTTTAATAATATATATATAAAAATATATAATAGAATAATAAAATCGTTATTTTCATTTAAAAAGTTGTGCAAAACACATGCAGGTTTGATAACTTTTAGCGCATTTAATATATTATTCTAAAAGCATTTGCCACAACTTTTTAGTTTAAGGTCTTTGAATTGTACTTTAAGTAATGTGAAATGAGTAAATCTTCATAACATATTCCGAAAAACTAAACGCTGAATCTCCAAGACAAATAGGAGTAGTAAAGTATTGCAAATATCCTTGCTCATATCTTTCAGAACAGGACATGATATTATATGTGATTTTAATAAAGATTTCTTATAAATTTTGGAATCATTGCATCGACCTGAGCTGCTCATATTACTGTAAGCAAAACGAATCTGCATATTTAGCGTTTATTAAACAATTTTAGGAAAATAAAACTAATTTTTGTTTCCCAAGTGCCAATAAGAAGTTGGAATACCACCCTTTATAATTGAAGTAATCTACAGCGTCCTTTCGTAACGGATAAATTTCTATATGACAGCCAACTTAAGAATTGAATTGTAAAATTGTTAAAAGATGTACATATTTATTTAGGAAAGTACATACCAATGGTACCAGTACAACTAAAAGAAACCTAATCATCTTTTAAATACTTCAGACAACTCTTTAAGTTTTTTTGCAAGTTCTTTTTTTAATTGTTGTATTTCTTTTTTTTTAATAATTTCGTTCTTGAAACTCTAAATATTTTTATTTAAATAATTTATTTGTTGCACTATAATCAAAATATTTCCTATCTTCGACATTTTTAAATTTTAAACTATCTGAAATTTACCATATGTTATCATACAATGACATTCTGACATATCAAATTACAATGATTTATCGTGTGAATCGATATTTTTGCCTTTTGATTTCAGATGTCAGTTTGAAATTTTTGACAGCTGAAATTACAATCAAGACCCTCTTATGAATCTAGTATAAGTTTGCTTATTCTATCAAATCTTCATCTATTCTATAGGAACTTTTTAAATAGCTAATAATTGAACTGTTGACTAACAGCAGTTGAGCTTTGACCAATAATCATACCAAGATTTACATTCAGGTAGCGTAAATACTTCATACATACAAATATAAATTTAAAATAAATATTAAATAAAAAATTATTACAGTATGCTAAATTAAAAGACTATAATGATAACTTTTGTCATTGAAATATTGTTAAACAGAAAAATTGGATTAAAGAAATCCCAAAAGTGGTCCTTTAGTATAGTTAGGTGTTTGTTCAAATATTGCCTAAATTAGAAAGCAACCGTCAATGGATTTGGAAATAAAACCATGTGCAATAATATCTTTTTTAAACTGTGTAAAAATGCTGAATATTCCTATTGAAGTATCTAAGGTCCTTAATGTGTGAGGTTGAAATCAGACATTAAGTATGTCAATCTAAATATGCAGCCTTAAATATTTGAAAGAGTTATTGCAAATGAGGAATTGAGGGATGCAGTTACTAAAAAAATTTTATGAAGACATACATACTGACCGTAAACTTTTTTTGTCATTAATGCCATAAACTCAATTATCGATGTTTGACAAATGTACTTAAATTTTGTTCATTTATCCCATATTACTATTTTTATTCAACTTTATGGAGAATAAGATTATGAATTGAGTTTTAATCATCATAGTTGTAGCTCAGAAGGTTAATCGTGCGAATTATGTCCCACTACAAAAGCTAGTTAAACTAGCTAAAAATGTCAAAAATAAATTTGAGTGAGTGGATTACTTAAGTACTGCACATGATTAACAATAGTTGCTGGGTGCTTTATTCGACATAATTGGAATATGGAAAAAGTAGTCACGAGCGACTGTAGTTAAATCGTGCATCAGGCATTAATCGTTTCATCAGTGCAATTTATCAAATTAGTTTAAGTAATTAATTATAACAAAACTATACATACTAAAAATTCAAATTATTGAATTCAAAATTCAAAATTTTTTTTATTTATATATTAAATACTCAATATTTAAAACCTATTTTGTGTATGTAGTGAAACATAACAGCATTCATAAGGACTTAATTTAAACATGCTTTTATTCATTTTAAATTACATAAAAACGAATGGATGGTTGTGTGAAGAAAATAAAAAAACAAGTATGAAAATTGAACTTCATTATTAGTTTCCAATATTTTTTCAAAAAATTCTCGACATCATTTACTAAAGTGATTTCATTAGACAATAAAATATTCTATTCTCATTATGAAGTGAGAAGATTTGAGATAGATATTCTCTCTATACTTGCTGTACGTTGGCAAGATTTTTGCATACACTATTACTTAGTTCCAAAATAATACGTATTTGCATTTGAACATAAAAATCTTGCCAAAAACAAAATTTTTAATTTCAATAATACAATTGCAACGCATGATTTACTCATCATACATTGATTGGATAAACGAACTCCTTTAATACACAAAACAACATCATTGTTGTTGTTTCAAAGTTGGTGTGTTTTTTTTTTGCACATAGTTTTTGCATTCGCATGAAAGCAACAGTATATATTGCTTGTGCTTGTTAATTCATTAAACTATCGATTTAAATAAATACGTTATAGTCATATAGTGAAGAAGGCATAAGAAATACAACAATAATAATTGAGAAATAGGAATGGTGTTAGGTTTAAGCATTTCTATGGAAAACCTCTATATAAAGAAATTTGTTTGCTCCTGGCCAGCATGGAATTTCTTATCGTGCATATTTTTACTATAGTACATATATGTGATATAACTCTCTATGGTTACTCACAGCAACCTTGTCTAATCATTTTAGAACGGGATGTTTTGTTAAATAACTAATATTTCATTAATTTAACAAAGGCCTTTGTATAATAGTTAAGATTGTTATATGGTAATATTAATATTAGCCGTAATTTTTTCTTTCAGAGTTGTAAAAAAACTGCATTAAGTCTGGTTGAAACAAATTGGCCTCACTTTTAAAATATTTCAAATGCTTATTTTTGAGATATGTATTTTGTTGTGTTGTGACAACATGAAATATAAAAATTGTAAAACACTAAACATTAAATAATTTAAATAAAAGAAAACAAAATGAATATTAAAAGGGCAATGGTTAGCATTTTTATCTTATATACTTAAATTAATTTATTTATTTACATATTTGAATTATTTAGTAAATGAAATACTCATATGACTTTTACGGATGACTAGAATTTTACAACATATTTCCAGTGCACAATCACGATAGACAGATTTTTGAATTTGGCTGCACTGAAACTTAAGACTTACAATTTTTTGCGAATAAAACCTAACTCTGAAGATTTTAAGAGTTGTAGCTTCACATTTTTATTTTATTTTTTTGTTACTCTGAAAGAAAATTTTGCGGCTATTATTGTATTATTCTGTTTACATTTTTGGTATAAAAAATTATAAAATATTGTCCATGAGAAAATAAAAATTTATCACTAGCAGCAACTATAGGAATGTTAAAATATATTGATTGAATCAATTTTTCTTCTATTCAATGAATATGAATAACAACTTTTTTAGACCATGTTTTTGCCATTCCTTTGTGATAATTGAGTAATAACTTCTTAGTAATCTTTTGCACAATTCTTTTCTTTTCATACTTCCGGGAATCGTATATCATTCTGATTTCTTTATTAGTTTCTTTCGCCCACAGGAAAACTTAAACTGTCAAACAGAAAAATACTAAGCTTAAAATCTAAACAAACAGAACCCATGTTGTTATGTTTTATTTCATAGAACTAAAATAAACTTAATAAAACACTTGAAAGGTCAATTTCAAAGCTTTAACCAGCAAAAGATAATAAATCATTTGTACGAACCGCTTGAACTAATGGTTGGCCAACATTTAATGATTTGTTCACGATTTCTAGTTAAAAGGATTAAACAGTAAAAATCTACTGAAATGCAATAAACCTCGATGGCGTAATTGATACTGTTTATCCAAACCAGGACTAAGTGCTTATTAGCACGAAGTGCAGAAGCAAAAAATGTGCGTCAAGTAAGTAGAAATGTATTTATTCAACAACAACATTTAGCATAGGACAACAGACACACAATTCCGTTTATATTCACATCCTTTAGATAATTCTTTTTCCCACATCACTGTTTTGCTTGATATCACCGACCGCCAGTCTATCTACTCTATTTTTTCTAATAAATGCCTGGGAACAGAGCTTGATGTGCACCACAACCGGATTTCGATAGTCAACGTGCATAAAAGAAGCAAATCATGTTAAGAGATTTAAATTGGATTAGTTGACGTGTGAGCTGTGCTATACTTAGCCAAACTGTTTGCTCCATTGTGTGAAGCTGCTGCATTAACCAAGGCACCGGCATTGTATGTCACGCTTTGGTACTCCCTCCGAATGTGGGTAGTCTGTGTACATCCTGTTTGTGTTGTGCTATGTTGTGTCTATTGGTGTTGCATGATACTTAAGAGGTTTTACCAATTCGTCTTTTTTTCCTGTCAGTGTCTTTGCCATTTTTATTTTGGATGGCTTTGTGTTTATGTTTGTGTTAATGTGTGTGGATGCTTTTATATAACTCCATTTTTTTCCTTTTTGGAAATTTATTCTCGGCTATGAATGAGTTTTGGTGCTTTTGGCGTGGAATTTTAAAAAGTCAAAACATAAATAAAAAGTTTTGCGGTTATAACTCAAGCGAAAAGAAATCATTCATACAGGGTGCACGCTTCTGCTTTTTTTAATATTCAATTTCGTTTTTGTTTATTTTTAAATTAAACAATTTTTTCATATCGCATAGAAATAAAAAAAAATTAACAACGGTGAAATTGTGAAAATACTCTTTTTAATTGAAAAAGTTAATTAAAATATCAAAATACCCTAAATATAAAAATATCTATTTGAAACTTTATTTTTTAATATTTTACGAAGTTAAAAAAGATGCGAAGTTTTTCTTACGTGATTGTACGAAAAAATCAAATATACGTAATCATATACGAGTGGTTGCACTTATTGAGAACAATTCGCGCAAAACTTTTTTCGCATTGCTTTAATTCGCCAAAAGATCTGGCAAA
The DNA here is from genome assembly GCF_002237135.1 of Teleopsis dalmanni. Lineage (NCBI taxonomy): Eukaryota > Metazoa > Arthropoda > Insecta > Diptera > Diopsidae > Teleopsis > Teleopsis dalmanni. Next base: position 80,466,155 of record NC_051846.1, read on the forward strand.
CTCTTCACTTTTATGCCTTAATGAACACAAATATTCTTTTTTTGTTGTTTGAAATCAATAAATAATTTAAAAAACAGGTATCCATTTTTTTTTTCTAAACAAACAAAGAGAATTGTCCATTTACAAGCAATGCAACCGCAACATGCGACAATTTCGCACGTAAAAAACATATGTACGAACAGGTACGACAAAATTCGCATGCAAAGTAACCTCAGTCTTATAGAAAAAGAAGTATTACGAAAAAAATTCCATATTCAAATATTTAATTTCTAATTAAAACATTTTTCGTACTGTGGAATTGACGGAGTTCACTTTCTAACACAGACAAGCATAAAAATAATACACGAACAATTAAATCAACAGATATTTTCAAATACTACTGATGATAGATATTATTATTATGTTGAGGCTAGTTGAGTCAGTGCACCTGAGCATTTTTACTCTCTATTAACTGCGAGGTTTCTTCAAAATCCCTCTCTACACCTTCACTGCATTATTGTTTACCAATTCATCAGGCTAAGCAATAATTGACCTCAGATCTGCATACCTTCCCGAGGAGCCTGTAACCATTCTGAGATTTGATAACGCGGTGTTGGTAAGTCTGTCAGATTTCGCAAATAATTTTAGGGCTAAAGGATATAGCCCTGAAATCATTTTATTGATAGATATTATATTTAGTAGTATTCGAAACAGCTGTATTGTCAGCACAAAAAGTTTACTAGTTTTTGAATTTGGAATTTCATCATTATTGCACCCTATTTTATAGAGAAGACAATTTTTGTTATAGATGAAATATGTCACAAAGAAAAAGAACGCTTTTATTGAGGATGCTTATTAATTATTAGATCTCAATATGTGAATTAAAATCATATTATTACCCATAAGGGACTTCAACTTTTTTATTCTTTTTTAGGTACCCTAATACCCTAGTCAATGTATGTACATATCAATACTATTCCTGTGGTACCACAATAGGCTATTAATTGAACTTAAATGGGCTTTTTGGAAACAATGCTACCACTCCAACCTAACTACCTACGTAGGTAATATACTAATTAAACGTCTAAAAAATTCCTTTTGTTTAGAAACAATTGAGTTTTGTACCGACTCTCTGATCTTTAAAAATTACTCTCTCAATCATTATTTGTTTAATATAAAGTAGTACATTATACTGTTACTTTGTTAGTCAAGGGATCTCCGAATCCGGCATTTATGGTATATTTATGATATGTTATTCATATAAAAAATTATTCATTTAGCATTAAAGCATTGCCACATGTGCTGGGTATCATTAAAGCATTGCCACACGTGCTGGGTATGGCAATGCTTTCTTGGCCAAATGGAAAAGCCAATATATAGCAACATGTAAGTTAGGTTGTTGCATTTTTATATTGAATTATTCGAATAGTCAAGATATAATTTGCTTAAAAAGGATAGCGAATTCCTTTCAGTACCTACTTATTAAATACATACTTAATAAGTCATATAAAAAATGCTGATATAAAATGTTCCAACTAAAGTAAAAATAACTGTTTGAGACAAGCGGCGATTTTGCTCTACCATTAATAATTTTGACATTGGATTGACCAGGGTAGAACGGTTTGTTGAAGTGAATGAAATAGTGGTAGATATGTTATCGCCCCATAAAAATTTTTGTATTGTTCTTAGGACAATAATTTTGTATTGAGAGACCGTTCAGAATCAGTCGTTTGTTATTATAATTATTATAACTATGGTTTATAAATTACAGAAAATTATTATGTTTGAATTTTCCTTTTAACTTAAAATATTAATTAAATGTCTAGTCTTTTTCTTAAATGTAATTTTATATAGTAGTAAAAAGAAAATAATTAAATGAAAATTAAATCAAATTATAATCGTTCATCGTTTATAATTTAAAATTCCCTACACATTACATGACTGAAATATGAATCCCAGTTATCTTTCTGAATTACAGATATTAAATAATCAACAGATGCAATTTCAGATGCAAATCGTTGAATAATTTCGATGCGAAACTGAATTTAATTTCAATTACAGGAAAATAGTTTACTTAAAACATTTCTTGGCCATTATTTAAATTTTAACTTGAAATGAACGCAAAATTCGAATTTATTTGAATTTTATTGCTTGCATTCTCCAGAACACTTTATTGTTATGGATATCGGCCTTGACGGCTTGGAATACAGTAGCATTTTCGAATTTGCAGTGAATTGTTGCATGAAGCAAATATGCATTTTTCAAATGCAGTGCATATGCAGCTCTCCGATGCATTTCGGTGATGTAAAAATTACACTTAAAAAAATTGATTGCTGAATTATTGAAGAATATATTTTTATAATAATTTTCAATAAAAAAAAGTTAAAATTTTATTTCAGTTTTTCAAAATACATAAAAAACTTTAAATGAAATTAAGTGAAAATAATTTGCATTTAAAAAAAATTAAAAATCTTTATTTGTGGAAAACAGAAAATTCCGACAAATCTACCAGGGTCGTATATATTAAATCCAATGAAAATGAAATAGGTGTAATTTATTTATAATTTTAAATTTAATAATATATCAACCAGGCATAACCCTGTAGTTTTTTTTCTTTGGCTGGTCCCAATTATCTCTACTGCTGGTCCAAACTACAGGCAGTTTCAAGCATGACTGTTGAATTGGTTATACTTGCAATTATCGAACTTCAAATAATTTTTATACAGTTATTAGTACGGGCGAGAAAGAAGGGAACCAAAGAACAATCATATATCATAAAAATAGAAAAGCACTTTAAAATCGATACTCCTCTGAAATAAATAATAAAGTTCTGCAGTAAAATTCATCTCTTATTGCTGCACAACACTGTCGGAACATGTACATACCAATAATTTTACCATTGATCTACCACATATAGAAAGGTCGAATCTAAATATGAAATTTATTTCGAACACACTTTTAGGAGGTATCACTTCATCCCGTATATATTCTCTTCAGTATTGATACCCAAAGATCTTCTTTGGATTGTGCTTGAAAAACGACACTTATTGTTGCGCATTTGTCGGGTTAACAGTGGTAATTTGAGAACAAAAACAAGTGTACGATAAGCAAAAAGAAGGGGACATCTCAAGAGTAACAAATAGAATTCAGCACAGCACAGTTAGAACAAACAGAGGCTCAGTGTAAATAAAGGGAAATAAATGGGAGATGAATAGAGTTAATGTGTTAAGTCTGATAGTGAGATCGTATTAAAATACACTTACACACTTACTAAGTGGGAAGAATTTAACTTTAATCCAAAAGAAATTTGGTGGTTCCGATTTGTAGGAAAAATATTATTTATATTTCTTAAATAAAACAATTATATTATTAAATTTTTTTCTTTATTCCGTCCATTTACTTAAATACTAAATAATAATTTATAATTTATGATATATGTATTTATATATAATATAAATCAATTTAATATTTATATTTATTTATAAATGGTAGGAAAAAGTTTTTAGTTTTAGGGATTTCTTATTTCTGCCGAAAGATATGTATGTGACCTATGATGTGAAGTGATAGAAGTATGTAGATAATGTTTTCTATAACTAACTATGACTACTGGTATACATTAAGACCGAAAAGTTTTCGGAAATTCTCATTTAAAATTCGCGCGCTGTATATTTTCCGATATTTTAAGTTTATGTAGTTTGGCAGCACTGTCCTTAATTACTATGCCAAAAATGAGCGCGATCTGTCAGACAGTTCGTTTACGGCAGCTGTTGAAACCAGTTCACCTCAGTAGGGCGTTGCGAAAAAAACAATGGAAAAAAATATTGAACAAAGAGTTTGCATCAAATTTTGTGTTTCGAACGAAATTTCGTGTGCAGAATCGTTGCGAATGCTACAAAAGGCTTATGGGGAATCAGTTTTATCGAAAACTCAAGTTTATGAGTGGTACAAAGCCTTCCAGGACGGTCGTACGACCGTCGAAGACATTTCGCAACGCACTACTGAGGTGAACTGGTTTCAACAGCTGCCGTAAACGAACTGTCTGACAGATCGAGCTCATTTTTGGCATAGTAATTAAGGACAGTGCTGCCAAACTACATAAACTTAAAATATCGAAAAATATACAGCGCGCGAATTTTAAATGAGAATTTCCGAAAACTTTTCAGTCTTAATGTATATTGCATAATTAATATTATTTATTCTATTTCGACTATTTACAAATTTTAACTTTATCTACTTTATGAATATGCTAATAGGAATTAGGTCCATACTACTTCAGCAGTCAGGTCAAGAATATATTCCAAACGAGGAACCTCTAACTTGACACTCAGAAGCAAATCAGAGGCATCTAGGTTGATATATGTCCTTACAGGGCACTGGACCATAGAACGGTAAGGAGCTGGACTCGGCCTACCATATCTCCTGCAAAGCATGTCTACTAACTCTCGAAGAAAGGACACCAGAACACTATGTTCAGGCTTGGCCAAAACTAGGCTTAGTGTTTTGGGGTCCCCCTTCTTTACCACACTCAGCGATATATAACTAACTAACTAATATTATGAATAGGTTGTAGGTATTGTACAAGAAGATAATACTTCTAGTATAAATGTATTATACCTAGCTCTGAAACTCCACGATTTTATTGGTGCGCAGTGGCTGACGCTTTGACCTCCATGTAAAATCAAAATACAGGAATACCTAAATTGAATAGCCATTCGAGCTATCCATCCAAGTTTATAAAATATACCTGTTGTTAGTGAGCCTTGCTTTTATCAAGACTCATTGTTGGTTGTGAGTTAAAGAAAATCAGTGTGTGTCAATACTTTTATTTTTCTTCAACCGAGTTAAGCTAGTAAAAGTGTATGTTAATTGCTTTATATTAAGTGATATGTAATACAATAAAAATTAGACATATTTGATTATAGTAAACTATGCTGAGCTGCAAAAAATTCGAACTAATATGTCCAACACAATCGAAAGTAGTGTTAGAAACGATGTAAGAAAACTTATGGCAGTGCTTACAGGCTATTGATCAGTAGACATCCTTAAACAGAAAACGATTCAGAAATTACTGAGCTATTCCTGTATAAATGCCACACTGGCCAAATAAGGTCTAGTATGGCTTGACAAGCAATCTAAATATAGGTTTCCCAAATATAATCTCATTTATCGACCATGCAGGTCTAACTTTTAAAACCAAATGTTAGAAAGTTATATTCGGGTGAGGAAACAAAATGGCACCTATGCGTTGCTTGGTTAAAGAGGACACACTAGCATCCCGAAGATCAAACATACTATATTATACTAATAGATAATGGTACATTTAAATTTCAATCAATAAGAACAATTTATGAGCACTTTTTGACTGTTCTAAATACAAAAAGGATAGTACGTTTACAGAATTTTTTAAATAATATAAGAAATATATAAAAATGATATAGTGATTGAAAAAAACTAAACGTATTTTTCAGTGTACAAATGATAGTGTATATATGAATCCTATGTATATATCATAACATAAAAGATGTCCGCTTAAATATAAAAAATTCAATTAAAATATGCGCTGACGACGTCGAAAGCGTTGACTATGAAACTAAAATGCTGAATTTCCTAGTATAAAGCGGAAATAAATTTTCATGATGAAAGTCAAAATGAAATGGCGATGGAGAAATGGAGAATATTCTATGGTGAAAGCAAATTCAGATTTTTCAATATTTTTAAAACTGTTTATGATGCGCTTGATAAAATGGAAACGAGAAACGCTTGAATTTCAATGGATTGGAATGCATAAAATATTTAACCTTGCTTCTGATGAAATATGTAAACATTTAATATGTGCTGGAAATATTTTTGTTACGAAATTCCATCCTTAACTCTTTATGTCAATAGTAAGTAGGGATAATGATAATAATGAAAAACAATAAAATATGATGAAAAAGAATTTACATAAATAAGTGAAACCGCATTAAGTTGCGCACCACAGAAACATGGATTATATATGACTTTAATAAACACCATTCTCCTCACCGCTTTCATATGTAAATGTGTGAGAACATTCACAGGTTGTTATCCATAGGTAACGTTGCCTAGTTTACTAATACGGTCCATGAATTTTTCTTTGAAAGTCCGTTTTTAATAATTCCAATCTAAATATTTACAATTATTTGAAATTTTGATGAGTTTCGACGAAAAGGTAAGATACCTGATTTATTTTAAGAATATGATTTTTGGCGTATTATATATATAGATATATATTTAAGTATATAATTGGCTTCAAATTATAACTAGATACGGTTTTTTATAGTAAATGATGTAAGATAATATAAAAATTTATTTAGAAAATTCAAATTTTGTGATGTTGAATAAATGTTGAATTCACACAGATTTCAGTAAAATATTATTCCACATTACTGAAATATTTAACACCATAAATGAAAATTTTTAATATTTTCAATTCCAAAATTTTTCGTACATATTTTTTATATTTTTCATAAATTTTTTCATATATAAACAAATTGTTTCTTGCATTTCCAGCTACGGAATTTGCATGAAATGTAAATTTTATCTCTGCTTAGCTTTTTTCTGGTTTTGGAAAATACTTGGCCACTGCGGAGTACTTAAATGATGAAAACTGTAGGTAAATTCACTTTTAAAGCATTTGAATCCCGCCACAAAAAATTCAACAAATTTTTTCTGGAACAAGTAAAATAACGAAATTTGAAACAAAACATATTCATACGGATTCGAGGATATTACAAAGAGGCGTGATGGAATGGGCCCATAATGCGCTTAAATAAACCCAATTTTAGATGAAATTTTCGTTGAATTACTTTTTTTAAGCTCAAAATTCAAATATTAAGCTGAAAGGCTGCTTATGAAGCATATTCAAATGAAAGGATGAATTAATATAAATGTTATTTTATATGGGTTTACAAAACAACTCTCAACCAAATGGTCTACAGAAGGATTTCAATTACGCGCTGTTTGAGCATTGTATAGGCGGGCAATTTGTTCAAAATATGTTTTGAATAGAAAATGAATAAACTGTATAATTTTATCGTACATATTATAAAAACGATTAAAAAGTAAAAAAACAAAATTGTGTAGATATCGTCAAATTTGATGATATGCCCCATCTATTATCCGTCGAGGCTGTTAGCGTTCACTAACGAAATCATAGCTAATACAGCAGCAGAAAACTAATGTTTTCCCTGTTAGGCTTGTAAAATTTTAGTAAGGAACTAAATCCAATACTTAATAGTAAAACCTTAATAAAGAAAAAGGAATATGTATTAACTACCTTTTGATGACATTAACATGGATAACTTTTCCTAATTTTGGTAACAGTCAATTTGCTACATTATAGGGACTTCGCGCGACATAGGAAAACCCTGTTAAGTTATTGTTTATAATAACATGTATATGGTACCTTGCTAGGAGAGAAGGACAGTAATGAGTAAGTATAATAATGCGTATACACTATGCAGGTAATCAGCCAGGGATATCCGCTATCCGCGATCAATTATATAGCACGATATGTTTATTGAATAGTGAAATCACTTGCAGCGACTTAAAATTATTAATGAACTTTAAGTTTTAGATTTAAGTTTTTTTTCAAATTTGTTAATTATTGCGTTTTTCCATATTATTTAAAAAAAATTTAATGATTGCATATTAATAATGTAAATAAGAAATTAGAAAGAAAAAAATTTTTTGATAATTTTTTTTTGTTAGTTACCGAGACTCACGATGCGAATACTTTCATTCCTTAAATAGAATTAAATAATATATATTTATATACTGACATATATTTATATATGTAAATATATAAGTTACATATATATTTAAAGGTTAAAAGATGTAATCAGTCATTGTTTACCATAGGAGTTTATATTTAATTACCAACACAAAGAATTCATTATATGTAGTTAGAATAAACGACCGCATATTGATCATTCTAACCAACTTCAGTGGAATTACGAAAAATACAGGGCTAATTTTATTTCTGATACAAATATAGTCGAAATGGGGATATACCCAAAAAATATAATTCCTACCAGTTTTGTACATTTAGTTCAATAAAAATGAATTTATTGAGAATAACTTTTTTTTGGTGGGTAGTACTTTGCAAGGACCTATAAGCTTCCTTTAGTGTAGAAGTTCTGTGATTGATAGCCGAAAAACTTAATTTTCAGCGTTTATTCGACTGGCCAATTTTTACCGTCAAAAAAGGTTTGCAGACATCAAAACAAACAGTAGTCAGACGGTGTAAGGTCTGTAAGGAACAAAACTCCTTTGCTGTTGGTCACTTCTGGGCGCTTTTTCTTGATTACTCCGTTACCAGGCTGAAGCAGCTTGTAATAAACAATTTCCCACCAATTCAACCAAACACTATACAAAATCTAGTTTGCCGTCAATGCAGGCTTTGAAATTGTTTGTGAAGGATCACCGGCGTTTGGCTCTGATCGGTTACGATCAATAAGTTCAATATTTTTATATTGAACAGGTTAGATACCTAACCTGTATATTGGTTGGGTGCATATGTCAAATACATATATGAAATTAATTATAACTATTAAATATATTTCAGCAAAATTGAGTTTTTTGTTATGGTAAAAATAAATATTAAGTGATCTTAATTTTATATAATTTTTTTAAAACTTAACTTGAATTGTACAATAGTTTTTAACTTAAACTTAAGTTATAAAATGTTTAAATAAAAAATTCAATGTTAATACTCTTTTCATAAAACGAATGTAATAAACTGCAATCTCTATAAAGTAAACGTCTCTTACATTTTAGAATCAAAAAAAAAAAATATGCTAAACCCTTTGTTTTTATTTAGCAGATTTTACTGTTTAAATTGAAAAATGCTACAATCGCAAAAGTTTCCAAAATCCTCTCTTTATTTTATTTTTAAAAGGAATTATTTCAGTTTCGAGTTCGTAACTTCCAAATAAATTCCTGCGAATAGTTTAATAAATTTGATCCTTTTGAAAGGACCATGGACTCACATGGAACGCAGCTAAAGCTCATTATATGTGTTAGGGCTTTGTTTTTAATTGGTTTTAATCAGTTAATTTCCCGTTATAAATCGATTTGCACCTCTGCCACTCCACCTCTCTATAGCTAATTCCGCACAAAGCTATAGAGTTTCCATGGAATACTAATCGAAATTGGAACTGAAACTTTATTGAACTATTTTTGAGTATTTTTTGTTGCAAATTTCGCGATAATAGTTTTACATTTCCTGCGACCGAAAACTACACAACAAAAGTGAAAACACTGAACTACGACGAAAATGTCAACAAAAGGTCTTTTAGGGTTCAATGTAAAATGGAGAAGTGGAAAAAAAATATAGAAAACAAAGGCTCTAAATTCCATAACAAAATAGCTTCTAGCGCGATAGTAAAAATGCTTCATACCATAAAGAAAAAGTAACGAACAAAAATATTTGCAACGGAAACGGAAACAGTGTTTTAGTGGCTTTTTTGTTGTTGTTGCCCTTTTACCACTTTACTGCTGTTATTACTTTCTTTACTTTCATCTTACTCTTATTTTCCAGAAATTTAATGGAGCGTAAATTTTGATTGTTTTACTTTTCCTCTGTACATTTTATTTTTATTTTTATTTTTATTTTAATGTTTGGTTTTGAATTGCAACAATTCATATTCTTTTTTTTCTACTTTTCTCTATTTGTAGTATAAAAATTATTTATTGTATAATTTTCATGACTACAGGTTTATAGAGTAAAGGAAAAAAGTGAAAATAATAACCAATTTAGAGGAAGCAAATATATCAGGTAAGCAAAAGAAGAAATTGTTTTCTTTTTCGCCAGGAAATTTTATTATTTTCGTACTCTAAAATATTTTTCTATACACATCCAAATCCTTTTTTCATTTTTTCTGAAGCCTTGGAAGTGATTTTCGTTCCTTCCTAATTCGATTTTTATGTTATTTTCTGACATTTTTGGGGCAAATTTAAATTTAGTATCAAAATCTTAAAAAATTTTCTTTACTTTTCCATGTATTAATCTTTTTTCCACAGATTAGAATGAAATTCTTTTAAAAATAGAATTTTGGAATTTATGTGTTTCATATTAAAATATATCGATTCTTATATATTTAAAATCAAAATAATTATGTACTTCAAAAAATATAGAGCATATCAAATTCGATAGATATATTGATATAACTTTGTGCCTTTGTAAGACTCCTTTTTAGTACACCAAAGTTGTAAGAAACATTTGGATTGATTTTTCAAAATTTAACACTAACGCTAGTTAACATAATATATCTAAAATAAATTTGCTTAATATAAAATTCGAACTATCAAAACAGCTGTTACCACTTTATACTTAATTTTTATATAGTCTTTCTATATATCTTTTTCAATTCTTTAACACTATAGGAAATTAACACGCTACATGAAAAGTTAATTTGCTAAGTGTAGAATTGAGCGCTGACTCTAAGCTTCAAATTTGGCAGGGCACAAGTTCGATTCTTAGTAAATGCAGTCTC
>NC_051846.1:80476750-80484841 GCF_002237135.1 Teleopsis dalmanni
ACTGTGCAATAATAATTTATAATTATTAAATTTTCTATTAGCTTTTAAATTAAAATCATATTTCTTAAACGCTACTTAAGTTTAATTCTTCTAACTTCTAAAATTATTATCGGTTCTTTTTCCAAAAATTTAAATGGAAAAAAATTAAATTTTGTTTAATATACAATAAAAAAAATATTTCGGTAAACATAGTACAAAGAAATTTGTTATTTGATGAATTGAGTAATGTTTGCTTTGTTATACTATTTTGTTATTGTTGTTTGTGTTATTTTTCTATTAATATTTACGCGTGTATATGAAATAACTTATTTACATACTGAGCTCCGAGATAAGATCTTAAAACAGAAAACTTATTTTATGGGTAATAATAATGGTAATATTTATTGGGTGACCTAATTTTGTTCAAAAGCGTTTGAAAATATAAGTCAATTAAAGTGAAAAGTATTTAGATTTATGATATGTAATTTTATTTCCATTAATATAATGGAACCCTAATATTATGGAATTCGATAACTCGTTATTCGATAAATTATTACTTATAATTAATTTTTGTAAAATTACCATTTAAAAACAAATTAATAAGTGTAAGTTATTGAGTTACTGATTTATATCTATATTTTTATAATTGTACATATAATTTGATAATTACACAAAACCAATTTGCATGTGAAAGTTCATCTAACGTCGAGTTACCGACTTCGGTCTGAATAGCATTGATATTACTTTTATAAAGGTAGTCAATATTTGGCATATATCGTAAGTTCATATATATATTTTATATCAATAATTTCATCAAGAATAGTTATATTGTCTTCAATATGAGCGATTTAAAAATTCTGTAGTAGGGAACTTTTGTTTTTTGTTCCCTTTATCTGCTACTGGGTTAATTCATATCTTACATATCGCACACTCTCTTCAAAAGAGGTACAACTCGAAATTCGAAATAATTTTATATCGAAAAAATCAGTTATATCTCTTCTTTTGTTAGGAATGACACTACGCTGCAAAACATTTTTTGCGTTTTGTGAAAATTGACGAATTTCGAGGGTGAAGAGGGTGTGCGATATGTATTTTCTTGGTTGGTTGTGTGACCATTCTCAATACAAGTTACTTTACTTATCTACTAAATCTGCCATTGATTAGAGAGCCTGAATATGAATTTATAATATACAAAAATGTTTATATAATGTACCATAAAATGTCAAAGCAAATACATACATTCTGACTATTTGTTTCAATTTATTATTGTAACAGAAATGTGGTTATAACAGAAAAATAAATAAATCTTAAATAATTATAATAAAGGAAATGCATTTAATTTCGAAATCATATTCTATATTTCAATTAAAAACATATAATTACATTTGAAATCATCATCAAGTCTTTGATAGATCAGTTAAAGACTTCAGTTTAATCTTATCTCAAGCTTAATATCTTTCGGAATAAGATTTTTAAGTTTTATTCTCTCTAAATCTTTTTGCAAACTCTTCTATAGTGTAGGATTATCAAAGAATATACCATAGGCTATTAGCTATAGTAATAGCAAGGATGATCATGAGTTTTCTCTTGTGTATAATTCCGAAGTGAAACCTGTCTATTTTATGCATATTACAAATTTCTTCTTTGTTGTTTTGTTCTATATCTTTATTTTTAGTGTTTTATTATATCATTACAGATTTCGTTTTATATATTGGTTATATATTTTTTTATATTATTTAATGTTTTGAATGTATGTACATTAGAAACCACTTCGCCTCCACACCTAACGTTCAAGATCACGATAGTTTGCTAACACCGACCTTTTTAAAGCTGGAGTCTAGCTTTATTGTGAGATTAGTTTATTACTTCAAATAACTGTTTTGTTAAAATTGTATATTTTTCTTTTTAAAATTTATTTATTTACATTAAATTGACTACATATTTAGTAACGTTTCAAATCAGTCAATGTCACTGTATATTGTTTTAAATTTTTTATTTTTAGTTCAATAACATATAAGACGTTGCTCTAAGGCTGTTTCTTCGTTTCTGTTTTTCTTTCCATATATTCAACTCTTCTATAACTAGCCATCAATAATCATTTTGTATTTCGTCTATCACATATACTGGAGTTTAATAATTTTTATTTTTAATATTTAATATTGTATTATTTTTAATATTTTAATATTTAATATTGTAATATATCTCTAATATTGTCGGATAAAAAGATGTTCATGCCATTATAAACATTATTCTGCACTGGAGTAATGATCTTCTGATCAAAATTGGAGATTGAATAGATAACAATTCTTGTGCATAGATGCTATCTTTTACTTTAAAACATTCTTGGCATTCTTAGCTATTTTTTTCATATAAATTTATCAAAATATATCACATCTTGCTATAAATTTATCAAAATAATTTTAAAAGTATACACGTACAGTTACTGAAATTTATTATGGACATTCATGGAGTTAATTGCATTAGTGTAAACGCACTAATACTTACTTAAAATAAAGATGGAACAACCATCGTTGTCATTTATTTAGTTAACTGTTACATACACTTTAAAATTTAAATATATTAACATCTGCGTGGAATGTGTTGTTTCTATATTATATTTTTTGATGCAGACAAAAACCTGAACGATTCCCTTTCCTTTAAATGATAATTTTTCCAAAATTTCTCTTTCATTTTTCGCTACCTCTCACGATATGTTGTCAACAAAATGGCCGAATAGTTTTGTCTATACTTTATTCATATAAATTTTTTATTTTTACACATATTACAATTTATGTTGAACCAGAGAGTTAGAAAAATAGTTCATATTATTAAATATTTAATAAAGATGGTTTTCCAGCTCTCTTCGATACTCGAGTCCATACAGGTCATGAAACTTTTCCATAAGGTTGGCATGTACTTCAAAAATCAAGTAAAAAAAAATGTTACAGGCTCACAACGTCCTGCCGGTATGATTATTTCCACCTTGCCTCTTTTCTACCTATTTTCACCCTTATCGGTATATTCGCTTTTGCAATTGTTTCGTATCCTTTTGCTACGTACTTTCTATTTTTTTGGTGAGAATTCGTATGATGCCCTTATATGTGTGGATTAGTTTTTCGTAATTTTTTTTTGTTGTATTATTGAGTGACAATTTTAATCAAAATAGAAGTAAAAACCGCATATATAGGTTGAAGCAGAAAAAACAGTAGGGGAGGGGAGTCAGACTTACTGCACAATTCCAATCTTCATCTGATGTTTGCCAACTGTTAAAGTGGGGCGAATAAGTCGGAACAATAACTATAGGTCTCGACTCGATGTTTCTTTTTTTTTTTTTTTATTTTAATGTCCAAATGTACATAGTTGCTTAAGATTAATAGTTGCTTAATATTAAGATAAAAGTATCTGCATATTTCCAGCGTAAAAACAGTTTGTAGAATATTGTCTAGTTACATGAAGACTATACTGTATCCTAAACTATAAATATTGATTTATTTACTTGTTTTTTAGATACTGGGTACTGAAAAGAAACAGAGTTTGAGTTAAGCAAATCCGAAGATATTTCTAAAAAGTATAGAGCTACAATAATATAGGCTTCCACTAATCCAGGAAGCTGTGGCGATAAATTATCACTAATTGCGCTACTAATTTTTTACTGTAAATTTTCAGTAGCCTCTAAACTGGTAGAACTCTCAATTAAACTTGCTCTTTTAACGAATTGGGCATCATGTTTTTAAACCCAGCTTCTGATAATCTTCGTGGTTTAAAACCAAGAATATTAAAGTGAGATATCCATCAAACTAGGTACTTTCTCAAAAAAACTAGAAAAAATAACACTGGTGGAGTAACTATTTCTACAATATACTGTTCTCCTCGTCGTAATAACGTATAACCGAATGTAAATCCGTAGAATATTGAATTATTTTCAGGGTTGTAGCAATTAGAAAAGAAAAGAAAATAGTTTTTCAAGAAGTTGAAAGAATTTTTAACTTGCGATCGTAAAGGTAACTGCGTGGTCGGAATGAAATGTGGACCGTTTCATCTCATCCATTATTTTTTTTGAATGTTTATTGTATAGAATCTTGCTGTCATGTCCACTGTTTTTACCATGATATTTGGCAAATGGCCGTATTCGCTCTAATGAGTTTAGTTATTGATGGAATATGGTTGTTATAAGTATATTTCTTTTTACGCTTATGAAGTTTCATTAGGAGCTTGTTTCTGATTGGTCATGAGATAGTTGTTTTTGATACGCTCAGGTGAGTTTCCCTTTACTTTCCTATTTTGTTCAATACAAACTTGAACTTCGAGACATATAACTATTATTCAGATTTGTATTTTCAACGGCCCTAACAATAGCTAATTATAGTTCTCTATTTAAATATAGGACTATCAAGCTTTTACGTATGAATACCCTCGTTTTTTCCGTAAAATTGAGATGCAGTTGTATTTGTACTCTTGTACACGCTAAAATCACCTGTCAGTAGGTGAAATATGGGTACAGTATCGTATTATTTTTAAAGTTATGATTGTTTTAAACTAGCTGCAGGTCAATTGGGCTATCTATCTTATCCTAAGAGGGAAATTACGGCAAAAATCGTTTAAAGTCTTGCGAAAGATCTTTGTAAGATCGATCGTAAGACCGTTTATAAGACTTTAGCTATTTGAGCATAAAAGTCTTCCAAAAGAAGTTTTATCATTTGTAATTCGTGGTAGAAAGCTGTTTTGTTCTTTTTCTTTCGAGGTGAAATCAAAAACAGCTATTAATCGTTATCGCATGCATTGTATTAAAAACAAAAGTGATGGAAAATCGATAGATGTACATATGTTCCATTATTATTGTTATTGTTTATATATAAATAATTATTTACGGAACTTAACTCATGTCATAAAAGAAATGGTAACAGTTATTGATGCATTAAGGATAGTAGTGCCAAAAAAAAAATTAATCAGTTTTAAAATTATAGCTTTAATATATATAATTAAATAAATAAATATTAATAAATATTAGAATTTAAATATATAAAATATATATTTTAAATTTTTTTGAAGACAGTATAGTATATCAATACATGTATGTTTGCACTGTATTAAAATGAACTTAGAAATAATTTTTCAGTTTTTACAAATTTTAATTAATTAATTCATCATTTTTTTAAATCTAATTTTTATTCATTTGATTGTAAAAGATGTATGCACAAAAAATACAAACAACATCTTGGCTGACAATCGAAAGACCTGATCAACAGCAGGTCTTTTATTTGGTCTTGTGTAAGATCGTAAACAGCTTTCAGTCTTGCACAGGACCACTGCCAGAATATGAATGATCTTTCAAACAATCTTTTGCAAGATTTTTGTGTGTGGTGAGCTAAAAGATCGTTGCCAGAATTGCCCTATAAATCTCATCTTTTATTATACTATTTTTTAAATAGTTATATATATGATTGTTGTTAGATATTTCATTGCATATTGACTTTCAGTGGCTGCAGATAAATTAAAAAAAAATTAAAATATTTATTTTTATGAGTTCCAGTATTTAATGAATGAGTGTTGATATGTATACATATACATATACCTATTTATGTATATTTTTATTAAACGGTTTTGTTATCTAATCTAAAGTTCTAAAGTTGGATACTTAAAAAATGGACAAATAAGTAAATTGGTGCAAAATCTATAAAGAAACTTAATGAAAAATTGTTCTGTCATTGAGCGGTTTGGAATTGCAAATGAGAAACGTGCTTATCCCTTTCTGAAACAGATTCCAAAGAATATTTTCTGTTCATTTTTTTTATGCAAACACGCGCAAATATGGAAATCAAAATCAAAATATTCGTTCGCTTCATGTCAAGCGTTTGCTTCGCAAAGCTGCCAGACAAAGGCCCGTCATTTAAATCAGCAAAATAAAAAGTTTTTAAATAAAACGCAATAAACACGACAAAAATAAATAAGCAGAAAAGAAGAACGAAAGCAAAACAAAAACATGTGGACAATGTTTTGAAGTTTTGGAGCTTATCAAAGCATTCGCAAATCAAATGCTCGATTTTACGATTTTACACTGAAAAATTGAACTGAAAAAATCAGTCAAAAATGCCAAAGATACAATGCCAAAGATACAATTTAACATAAACAATTCGATCGACACATTTCGATTTCGATTGATGGCATTCAAGAAGGGCCTCGAGAAGGGCCTTTATTATAAATATTTTTCTTGTAATATCATTGTTTCTACACCCATATAATCTATAGAATTGTTTTTTCTCTTCTTACATACCTATAAAAAAATTAACTACATATATTTTTTAAAATGTTTGTTTTTACTAAACGAATTTTTAAAATAACAGCAATGAACTTTTCGAGGGTCACCAAAAAATTATTCAAACAATTTAAACTGATTTTTAAGAACTGAAACAAAAGCAACAAATAACAAAATGAAAAACCAAAGCAAAGTTAATTTAATTCATAAAGAAGAAATATATGTATTTTAATAAAAAAATATACATTTATATACAACAGATTTGAATTTCCAGAAAAATGCTCTAAAATATCTATAAAGTATATATTTGTTCTTTAAGAACACAAAATTACATCACAAAAAGAGCTGTAAAGGTTGACCTAATAAGAACCACATCCCAACCCATGTATTCGTCATGTAATATCCTTTTATGTTATTTGTTTCCTGCTATTCCAGATCCCTGTTGGCTACCACAACAACCAAAACATCAACTAAGAATCATATGTTGAATCATAATTGATGCATGGGTATTTGAACTCTGTACTCAATAAATTGTTTGTACCCCGATACATATGATATCTTGATATCTTATATATATATTTTAAACATGTTTTTAAACTCGACATTAGAGGGTTTCGAATTTATTCCTTTGTGCTGTAGTTCTGGTACACATGCAACTTGCTTTCAGGGTACTTTGCTACTTTTCGTGCTCTATAACTGGAACAATAATTATTTCGAATGTATTTTATTTATTTATAGTTGTTTATTCCGAATTTTTGTAATAATTTATATACATTTTATAATATAACTAAAATGAACTCAATTGATAAT
This sequence comes from Teleopsis dalmanni, assembly GCF_002237135.1. Lineage (NCBI taxonomy): Eukaryota > Metazoa > Arthropoda > Insecta > Diptera > Diopsidae > Teleopsis > Teleopsis dalmanni. The sequence continues at coordinate 80,483,793 of NC_051846.1, forward strand.
GTAACTATGACAAATTTTGAAGAAAGGTATTTTTTGAATCTTTTGATTACAATATATTAAGTATTATCTACTAGTACACGGTCTTTAAACTTTCACTGTCTTTAAAATTCTGATCCTAAACCCTTCTGTGAATACACAAAAATCTACTTCAATAAAGTTATAAAGAAAAAATAGAAGTTAATATGTCAAATAAAAATAATTCCTGATACCAGCAAAGAAAAACCAAAAACCGGATTACTTTCGTTAACCAGGGTAACTTAAGGGTTTTATCTATTTACTTCACAGTATAGTGCGACTTATGTTATTATTAAGACTGCTGTTTTTAGGTTGTGAATGGATATCGAAAGCTGAAAGCTTCATTCATGTTTTTGTGAATTCTTTGTTATACCTTCTGCTCAAAAAGTATTCGGATTTTGTAAATAAAACACAAATTTAAATTTTATTCCAAATTTATTATATCTTCTTCAAAATATGTTCCTTCTGAAGCGATACACATATGCCAACGCTTAACCCAATCTTCCATACACTTTTCGTAGGCCCGTGCAGGTATGGCTTTAGTTCCTTCAGCGAATTCTCTTTTACCGATTCAATCGACTCAAAACGCTTACCACGAAGGAGCAATTTGAGTTTCTTGAACGGGAAAAATTCGCACGGCGCCAGATCCGGCAAATCTGGCGAATAGTGCCTGAGCGATGACAGTGGTGCCGTGTTTGGTCAAAAAATCGCGTACAACAAGAATTTTCCATAGTAAAAGTCGCTAAATGCACTTGAGGTAGTCTCACATTAACAGCTGCTGTAAACAAACTTATTGACAGATGGCGCTCAAATTTGTACCATATGGCAAGAGAGGGTATACCAACATAACAAAAAAAAAATTAAATCCGGATATTTTTTGAACAGAAAGTAAGCTTTATCATTTAGATAGAGGCGTACCTCCATAAAATCTCAAGACTCTTCTAAAATTGTTGAAAAAGCTATGCAGAATCTATTCTAATCGTAGTGTGCTTTAGCTTCTAATAGTAACAATAATATTCTAGCGCTTGTCTTTT
>NC_051846.1:80484941-80489902 GCF_002237135.1 Teleopsis dalmanni
ATCCAATTTTGAAGCCTATTTTTCATTTTAACTTGCACAAATATTTTAAATTATTTTGTAGCTTCTACATTAAACACCTCTTCAGATATACGTAGTATACACATATATTTATTACCTAATTTTTATAAATTTATATTGATCTATCTTAACTTAGATATATCTTTTCTGCTTAAATCTAAAAATACTGGAGTATACAATACATTACAGTGTGAAGTCACAAAAATAATACAAAGAGGATTTTTGTAAAGCATCTTAGAATAGAATAGAAATAAACAGGGTATCAGCTCCCAACAGAGCGAAGCTCTGCAACCATAGTTGATCTTTAGTGCTGCAACAGACCCTAACCGAACAGAAGACATTCCGTTTTTCGAATTTCAGCCGTTGAGAACCTTTTTGTGTCGAAGGGGAGAGGAGTACTCGACTCAGTGACCACCTCCTGGTTCAGATCAAGGCTGGGCAGTTACAGACAATGTGACTCGTCGGCTTCTAAGCAGAGTCGACAATCTACCTTTGGACAAAGCAATTTTGTTAAGATGATAACGTAGTCGATGATGACCCTGTAAACATCCCACCAGCAACCTCAACTCTGTTCTGCTGAAGAAGGAGGCCTTACCGTAACTTTAGGGATGAACAAGCTCTTTAGCCTGACGGTTACCTGGAATTGAGGAATATCTTATAAAGGTAACTCCAGAAGCTGGGACTTAACGGAGGTGATACCAAGGCGGAGTTGCAGATAAGACTGTGTGAGGCTATGGAAGCAAGGGCTGCGAATATATGGTAAATGAAGAAGAATTCGATGAAGTGATATCTGAAGCGGAGGCAGCTAAGGATGAGGGTCATAGTGAAATTTTGGCATTTATGTAGGCGATGATGCGAAAACCAGAGCAGAATTATAGTGAACTTAAGCTAAAATTGGGTGTTGAATTCTAAAGAACTTGAGCTAGAGCTTAAGGAACTTGGTCAAGATACTGCTGAAGTAAAAAAAAAATTGCAGCAACTTGCCGGAAAGACGATAGAAGCTCAGGAAAAGCTGTCAAGAAGGGTTGATCAAACGAACCAGAGCATCCATATGCCAGAAAAGCAAGACGTTGCAGATAAAATGGAATCACTGGTCCATTTTGCTTCTCAAGGAATAACTGCTGTTATAAAACATAAAATTGATACCGGAGATTCCAAACTAACACGAAGACCACCATAAAAGTTACATTTAGTTAAAAAAAATGAAGTGGCCGATCTATTGGTAGGAATGCAGAAAGCTATTGAACCGTCAGTGAGTCAATGAATTTTACAAGAAAAAAGACAAAAAGAAAGGCAAGGAGAATTAGGATAGCAGATAATAGGAAGGAAAAAAAGAAAAAGCAAAAGATAGAAACGACGGAAAGCAAAGAGAAAAAAGAAAAAAAGAAACTGAAAAAGGAACCAAAACTTGAAAAAGAATAGAAAGAGAAAAGAAAAAAGAAAAAGAAGTCGGAAATCGAAAAACCAGAAAACGACGATAAAAAATAAAGAAGTGATGCATCAAATGGCGATAAGCTCAAAGAGAGAAATGGCGAGGATGCATAATATAGCATGTCGAATCTAGCGATCATGGCATCAAAGATAAAAGTGGTTCATCGGTTGGCACGTTGTCACGGTGATATGGTGATATTTGTTCAGGATGGACAAGTTTAAGAGGAGGGCAATGTTGATTTAGTGCTATTGCGCACTTGTACTCTTTTGTGGCTGGGAGGTTTAGCCCTTCATCACACTAGGCTTTATCTGTGCAGGAATTCATATTTTTTAATTATCTGTAAATTGATGATGAAAGTTAGTATTAGAGTTAATCTTGTGTTGATAATTGTTAAAAATCAGGGCAATAAACAAGTTATGCACATCAAGAAATGACCAATTAATTTTTTATCAGGATCCAATATATGATACGGAAAATATTATTTAAAAAACAAATCGAATACGGCACTAAAATGATCGTAAATTAGTAAATAACAACAGTTTGTTATTGTTGTGACCATTAAAAAAGATTAAAGTTTTATTCAAGTTAACATAATAATATGAAATTAAACCATATTACCCTTGAGATACGCGGTGTTAAATCTTTCACGCAATATTAGATAACTGATTAAGATACGAAGGCTTTGCTGTTCTGATTAAATTCATAACGTAGGTTAGGTTAGGTTATACCTGCGATTCAAAGAGTAGGCGCCTTGTGCTACCGTATAATACAAACTATTTAATGGAAGGTCTTGTAGTTGATAAAGATCCTAAAACAATGGGCTAAAGAAAAATATATAAGAAAATGTAAAAAGCGGATGGGGTGATTCGTGTGTTCGGACTTATACAATGCATATAATATAAATATTATTCCTTAGTATTAAAACATAGTTTCACGTACCGATAACTTTTGATATATCTTAATACTCGTATATAGTATCCCAAAATAAGTCTCTATTCCTTTACAAAGCAACATTTTTTAATAAATTATGACGGCAAATCCACCTCAAAGACATTACCACCCTTAATAACAGCAAATTTGAAATTGTTATTGAAATTCCTTTTATAATACTGAAAATTATTTTATATATTCCATTAAAGCCAAAGCAATTTTCAAAGTTCAGATAAAAATCGAATTTATGTTTTAAAATAATGCGAATTTATTTTGTACGTAATTGCAATGAATTATGCAAATCGCCCTGTTAAATGGGCCATTGATTATTACGGCTATGCGCATGAAAGGGAAGTGTCCACGGATACGAAAACTTTAGTTGGAAAGTATTTTGCACTGAAAAATGAGGCACAAATAATTTACTTTTATTGCGGCTCATATTACCCAGAAATGTCAATCGTTTATTTTAATTCTGTTGGCTCATTAACTATAAATTTTGATTGAAAACATAGTATTTGCATTTGCAGGTCTCCCCTCCCGCTGCAAACACAAGTTCATCGCAATTTAATTTATTTCGAATGGTGGCTCAATAATGTGGCATTCAATATTTATAAAAACATGCATTAATTGGAAATTTTCAATTTATGAAACCGAATTGGATCAAGTCAGCTTAAATGATTTGTTTTTCATTTTTATCATATTACTTTACTCAAACGTTCAGGGCATTAATTATTTATGTGTGACATCGATAATTGACTAATAAACATGTTTTAAACTATAAAAATATAATACTTGTGTTTCATATTATAGTATCTACAGTTTCTCTAATTGAGCCAATTAATAATATTAGAGAATTATTAATATTCATTGGTAAATATTTATACTTTAAAAATTTATTATAGAAATTAAATATTAGTTGAACAAATATTAAGAAAAATTTTTTCATTCAAAACTAAAACCCGTAATATTTGTCTGTATTACTTCTTAAAATTCACATAGATCGGTTCATATTAGATGACCAAAACCATAGATTCATACCAACTATACATACCGTTTCACTTGAATAGCACACAGAAGAGAATCACACCAAATTTTATTATAATTAAGAGAAATTGTAACCCTTGCTCGCTGATTTGCTTCAATCAGTTCAATTTTTGTTGAAAATTGTTTTCCAGATTCATAAACTTTTCTAGCAGACATCTCCAAACATTTTCTATTATGTTAAGGTCCGGCGAGTATAGTGGCCAGTTCAGAACAGCAACTTTACTGGACTCAATAAACGATTTTACAACACGGGCAGTATGTATTGGGGCGTTGTCTTGTTGGAAAGTCCACGACAATTATCCAAAAACATTCTCTAATCAAGAAAAGGCCTTTTCTAAAACTACTTGGTATGGGTTCACAAGTGCCATAGTAAGATATGGCTCCCCAAACCATAATTCCGCCCACTCGATTGTGCAAACTCTTCAAGTGATGAGTTTCTTTCCACAAATCATGAAAATAATAGTTGTAACCGTAGGGCCATTCCAAATTAAACTTTTTCTTATCAGAGAAAACAACGCAATTTCACTCCTTACTCCATGACATGTTGGCACGGCAAAAAGTCAACCGAGCTTCTTACGTATAAGGTTAAGTAGTGTCTTTTTTTTATTTCAGTCGTTTTAGATGTTGAGCATTCGAAATAACACGCCATACGGTATCTTGTTAACCGAATCATGCGAATGCGAAGCTTTCCTCAAAATAGTCCGCTTATCTGCATATCTGAGGACGTTTTTTACACGGTCTTTCATATTTTTTCCATAGTTAAGATCATTTTGAATAAAATTGTATATAACTTTTCTGTTTCTTCCAAGTTTTTTTGATATTTCAGTCACAGAAAGGTCAGAATCAATGAAGCTTTTTATTTTGACCTGTTCTTCGTTGGTTAGTACATTATCACGACCCATTATTAATTTAAATCGTAACACTGTATTTAAAATTCATAAATAAATTAAAAAAACTTAATATTGTGCTGATCTGCTACTCATAACTGAAATTGGAACTCAAATGTGCAAATTAACACTATCTATTGGTGCAAATTCAAAGAAACGGGAAAATTTAACGGTACATTTCTGTAGTACTAATTTTTAAAACCCCAACAATTATTACAACAAAGTCATGAGATCATTGATAGATAAGCAAATAAAATTGCAAAAACAAACTGTGCTATTCTAGTGAAACGGAGTGTACATCACTTAGTAAATCTAACAACATATTATTTGTAGAAAGTGGCTTCAAACATGCCTCTCCAATTTTTGTTAAATAGCGATTGTTGTTTATTATATTTTACTAAAGCTACTTTTCCTATTTGCAGATTAATGAAATACTTGTTTTCCATTTTGATGGAAAAGAAACTATATATTCCCAGCAAGGTCTTAAAAAGTATAATGATAACTAATCCGCTTAAATTGATTAATACCATTATTAATAACCTAGACATCCAGATAGTGACGACTGCTCTAAGGTCCGGAGTTATTCTGTTTTATTCGAATATCAACTAAATGCATATGAATCCAACATGTTAATTTACCGAAGCACTTAC